>NW_007729335.1:119391-139294 GCF_000696425.1 Galeopterus variegatus
TGGCTAAAAGTGAATTTCTCCATTTTACATGGTTCCTTATTCTTTTTTTTTTTTTTTTTTTTTTTTTTTTTTTTTTTTTTTTTGTCTTTTGTCTTTTTCGGTGTCCAGCAATGGATCGCAACCCTCAGTGTTGCCCCCGTACTGGACCGGGGACCGGCAACAGGATTGCAACCCTCGGTGCTGCCCCCGCGCCTCGCTCAGCCAGTGAGCGGGAACCGGTCTGTATGTGGTATCCGAACCCTCGGGCGGGAGCGCCGCCGCGCTTCCCAAGCGGCGCACTATCCAGTGCGCCACCGGGCCGGCCCAGGTTCCTCATTCTTAAAGGAGTAATTCAGTTGATGGTGCAACCTCAGGTGATGAATGATGCCTTGGACTGGGAGAATCGGCATCTCCCTGGGCTGGATGCACAGCATGAGCTGGACGTGGCAGGGGAAGGGACAAAAGAGGTCAGTAGCATGCCTCTTGAGGAGTGCTCTGTGTTGAACAGCTGCAGGCAGGGAAGATGGAAAGAACCCTCCCTGCAGTGAGAAGGAAAAATGCAGAGCTAGAGGCAGGGTGAGACTCAGAAGGATGTTGCTGTAATCTATGAAAGGCAAGACCAGACCTAAAGGGGTGAGACAATGAGGGCAGTGAATTGACAGCAATGGCAGGTGTTGCAGTAAAGGGATCCCCCGGGACAATCTCTGGGTGTACACAACACCGCAAAGCCTCGGGATTTCTACTGATACTCTAGCCACAATTAAGACACATGTTCAGAGTGGGTCTTAAAGATGGAAATACTGGAGACTTGCCTGACTCTTCTTGCTGGGTGGCCCTGGAGACATCACTTCACCTTTCTGGGTCTCAATAAGAATAGTTTCCCCTTCTACCTGATGGACGTCTGTGGTTTGACTATTTAGCATCTGTTCCCCCTCTGTCCCCTTCGTTTGGGGATCTGCCCTGTCTTCATTCTCCAGGAACAAGCTTATCCCCTGGTAACAATGATTGGCTCAGGCACAGGCACACACCCAAAGCCAGATCAGAAGGAATCTTGGGAATTTCTGTGGAAGCCCTGAGGTTTTTGCTCTCCCGTCTGAGCTCAATTCTAAAGTCAGTCATTCTGCAGCCATCTAGCCTTTGATATGGAGGGGGCCACAACAGATTTCAAGCATGGAGCCCCGAATGGATGGCAGAGCTGTGAGACCAAGAGAAAACAAGTCCCAATGGCAGTCTTTTAGCCCTTGGATCAAGCTAGATCTCAAGCCAGCAAGACACCCGCATATTTTTCCATTATATGTAGCTTCCATACAAGTTGCTGGGATCATCCAACAAAATACTAGAAACAAGCTCTGTGGATACTGAGCTCTCAAATCATTACCTTGGCCCCAGGGCCTCAGTAATGTCTTTCAGATGGAATTCGTCCTCTGCAGCAATTGCCCCTCTGGGCAGTGTGTTCTTTAGTCAAAGACATCCTCAGACACACACATGCCGGCCCAACGGAGCTGGCATTGAGGACACAGGGCGGGCCCAGCGGCTGCAGTGGTAGCTGCGTGGGAGGGTGCACAGGCAGGCGGCACTTGGCTCAGCACTGAGAAAGCCTGCAGGTGCATGCCACCATCTCTGTGCCAGTGTGCCACACACTACAATTGCCTCTCTCAGAGGGGTTTCTCCACAGGAGGTGTGATGGAGCATGTGGTACAGCTGTGAAGGACATTGAGGGACCAGGAAAGGAGTGTCATCATGGCCACATCCAGTTATAAAGGTGGTAAGAGCTCCTTGTTTAAGATCATAATAAAGGGCATGGAACTTGGTGTGTGTTTAGGGTGGTTGTTCCAGCCCCTCCCCAAAGGAGCTCTTGCTGCCCCTCCCAGGATCACCTTCATCTTAGTGATCACAGCACTAACAACAGAGACCTCTGATGCTGAAGGGCGATAGAGGGTTGCACAGGGCTTTGGTCCACACCATGTGCTTTTCAGTAGCACACAGTGTACAGGCGTTGGAGCCAGGGGAACTGGGATTTAATACCAGTACCTATGTGAGCGTGGGCAAGTGGCTTAACTTCCATGCCTCAGTTTCCTGTCTGTAATAATAGCACCAGCTTCATGAGGTGTGAGGATTAAATGAATCTCTCTAGGAGCTTAGGACAGGGCCTGGCTTGTAGTGAGGGCTATGGGTCTGTGGAAGGGGTATTATAAAGAAGGCTGTTTTCAGCTGGCTGGCAAGGCTAGGCCTTGAACCAGGTCTTCTGACTCCCGGATCTGCTTCTGACTCAGCCAGGAACACGAGGGTAATGTTCACACACTCCCGTGCCATCCATGTGGGCACATCCACACCCTCAGAACACAGAGGCTTTGAACAGAATCTGTCAGGTGCTCCCTCTGAGTCAATGGCATACTGTGCACGTTGTCATTAATTACACTCAGAGAAAGGATGTGTCAACATTCCCATAGCCCACATCTGCAACTGCAAACAGCTGGGGAGACTGAACAGCTCACTGCATATTGGTCAGTGTTCATATGATATTCCTACTTTCTTAGCCTCCCCACTTCTGGCTACTTTGGTATTTAATGGTAATAAGCAACTGAGGATTCAGTTGAACATCTGACCTGACTTTCATGGTGGCAAAACTTAAGTCTTCTCCATCCACTTGGTGTGAGAGAGGTGGGTCTTGGGCCTGTGGCTCCTAGAGGTTGGGGGACCTTGTGTTTTGTCAACACACTTTAGGTTTACATAACAAGACCCAGGACCTACTGGAGATGAAATGAGATCTGTTCCCACTGTTGGATGCCCAGATTTGCTAGTTTCTGATCCTTTGGGGACTTCTGTCTCCTGAGTTGGAGAGGGAAGACATCAGGATCAAGGAGAAACATTAGAAACCCTGAATATTTCTCCATTCAGCTTTGCATAAAAACAAGTCCCAGGCGAAAGGGGACAATTCCTCTGTTGTGACAGCAGCCTCTTGGCTAGGCTGTTTCAGTAGTCTTCTAACTGATCTCTGGCCTTCTGTTATGCCCCCTTTTGATCCATCTTCAAATGGCCACAAGGGAGATCTCTGTGAAATACAAATTTTATGGATATATCATTCTCTTGTTTAACATTCTCCTGTGGTCCCCACAGTCTACATCAGCACTGTTCAATAGAACCTCTTGTGAAGATAGAAATGTTCTATATCTGTGCTGTCCAGTATGGCAACCCCTAACCACATATGGCTATTGAGCACATGAAATATGGGTACTGTGTCTGAGAAAGTGAATTTTTAATTGTATTTTATTTTAATAAAATTTGAATTTAAATTGCCACATATGGCTAGTGGCTACTATATTGGATAGCACAAATCTAAGGAATGAAATCCAAAGTCCCAGACATGATCTAGCCCTCACTTTTTGAGCAGCCTTAATTTTTGCCAGAATTCATTCAAGCTGGGAATTCCAGCCATAACAAATGACATACAGCTGTCTAAATGTTGTGCCTACTTCATACCTCCATGCATCTGCATCTGCTATTCTCCCTGTCTGGAATATTCCCACACCTTGCCTAAACTTGCCCACAAGCTGTTTGCTAGCCACACAACCGTTCTTCAAGGTGTAACTCTGGTGTTACCTCTACTATCAAGCTTTACCAGCCACCCCCTGCATTCCCCATACAGAATTAACCTCCCCTTTCTTTGTGCAACCAGCACGGACATGCTTTGAGGCCCTTCCAACACTTAGGGTACTAATGTGTTTCCCATTGGCACTCCTCCAATGGTAAAAGCAGACTCCTGAAGAGAAGGTTTTGTGTCTTATTCACCTTGGGGTCTCCAATGCCTAGGACAGGGTTTGGATCATTTCAGGTAGTCATTGGATGATGGCTGAAGAAATAAACAAAATTATCTTAGTGGACATGTGTCATAGTTTGGGCTGTCTTGCATCCAACTTCCTGTCCTATTCTACCCCAGTAACTCTTTGGGGACATCACTTTATGTGTGCCCTCGGGAGTTAGGGGAAGTCAAAAAAGCAGATTCTGCTGATGCAGCCAATCCCTCTAGAGACTGATGAGACCATGAGAGATGTAATAACATCTGGGCAGGTAGAGGCCACATTCATAGTAGCGGCAGCACACAGGCCATACCATTTCTGTTGCCCAGCCTGCCAGCAGCTCCAAGATTGGTCCTCCAGCCTCCCCGTCAACCATATGAGATCCTTGTGGCCTTCCAAAAATTCCCTGAGAGAGTCAGCTATCTCTTGATAGTTGGCTACCATCAGACCCTCAGCAACAGTCATGCCGGTAAAGCTTCCAGGTCTATGGGGCCCTGCAGGAGGGAAGGGTATGTCCTTCTGTGAGGAGACTCAATAGGTATCAGGACTGAGCTGTCACAATGCACCAAGCTGAGGTTAAAACTAAAGCAGAAGACCTCCAGGCAGCTGGGGAGGACCCGCTTGGCACTGGAGGGAGGTGTAACTGACAATGTCAGGAGCATAGACCACGCCAGGAGGGCAGAGCTCCACTCCAGCCAGAGAGACTAGGAGAGCTGGGTGACTACAGGCTGGCCCATCCTGTGGACTGAGGGAGAGGAGGTAGATTACTTTGGAAACTCCAAGTGGTGTGCGGAATTGTTTTTATAGAGATTGGGAGACTGAGGGTCATGGTGGTGCTTTGGAGTCCTACAGGCAAGTATTATTGGCTGGGTTTCCAAACTCTTAAGTAAACATCCCCTCAAATACACTGTGAACTGAGAGCTTCGTTCATCTATTCAACAAAGTTTATGAACGGCCTCTTCCTTTGCACAAGGGACCATGCAGCACTCTTTCCCACCTCCAGGCCTTTGCCCAAGCTGTGTCCTCTCCCTGGATTGCCCTTTTTGCCTAGTCTGAACAGCTCCTACCCATCATTTGCACTCAGCTTACATGTCATTTCCTCATGGAAACTGTCCTTGACACCCAGATTGGGTCTCCTGGACCCTGGTACCTCACCTCATAGCATTTATCAGAGCAATAATTGTGTAGGTATTGGCAGGGTGGTTTGATGAAAGCATCTCTTCCTTCCTTGCTAGGCGGCAGGCTCCATGAGGATAGGGTCAGTGCCTGTCCTGTTCACAGAGGCATCCTCAGCACCTCATAGCACAGTGCCTGACACTAAAGAAACATTTTTTGAGCAATTGAACAAAGAAGTGGGGCTAGAGAGGAAGGAAGAAAAGGAAAAAGGGAGAAAGGAAGGAAAGATCACAGCTTTCCCTCTTGGCCCTCTGTCTGCCCACAGTATGGTATTTGTCCCCACTTAATCTTTGCTCTTAAAAGAGAAAATAACAAGTGGCCTCTCCAGGCCAAGCACTTGGGGCCCTGGAACCCTGCACGCCAGCCAGGCAGTGTACCACTGCTGTACCATAGCCGTCCTCCACAGCCGCATGCCTGAGCCTCTGTAGGGTGTCCTCCCTAGGGCCCTGGGCACAGACAACCCAAAATAAGCTCTCTACCTTCCCACATACTGACACAAGGATTGTAGATATCCAGTGCTTCATTCTGTAGCTCAGAAAATTATCAAATAATATAAATACAACATTTTCTTACTAGTGTTTTGCAAAGTACACCTGAGGAGAATGCAGACTTATAAAACTGAGCGCTAAGTTCACTCAGTGCATACCCTGGATGGGACCGTGGGCCAGAATAAATGACATTAGTGGAAAAACTGGAAAAATCTGAAGTCTTTGTGGTTTAGCTAATAGTATTGTACCAATGTTAATTTCTTAATTTTGACAAATGTTCCATAGTTGCATAAGATGTTAATACCAGAAGAAGTTGGGTAAAGGGTACACAGAAATTCTGTATTATCTTTGCAACTTTTATGGCAGTCTAAAATTATTCCAAAATAAAACAGTTATTTAAGAAAAGAGTTCATTCAGTTTATTCTTTAAAATACTGCAAAATATAAATTTCTGGATGGAGAGACAATGGGTGAGTTTTATTGTCTTTATTATACTTACTCTAGTTTCTACAATAACATATTGCTTTTCAAATTAGAAAAGAAGTGTTTTTATCAAAAATAATTAAATAGCTTGGTTTAGAAAATGCTGAAGTGTGTATGATAAGTTCTGTTTTTCATTAAAAAGACAATGGCACCATTATGATCAAATTGTAAAAAAATATAATTATAACCCATAATGTTACTACCACAACAGAACTGGATTCTCAATTTTACATGTGACTGTTCACATGCAAACGTAATTCTACTAAGCTGCAATCAGAGCTGGGCTGTCAAGTTTTAATGCAGGTGCCTGCTTGTATTTCCTTCAGATGCAATTAAAACAGATTGTGTGGTAATCTCCGAATGACAAGTGCTTAAAATGTGCAGCTGCCAAAATAGAACAAGCATGCAGAGGTTCTGAACATGTAGAGCTGCAGCCTCTCGTTCCCTTCAAGATCTCTCACCATTAGCATGAGAGTAGGGGGCATGGGCAGACAGGGGTCTGGGAGGGTCATGCCTCCCTTGCCAATGTGTCCCAGAGTGTGCCCATGTGCCACCACTCTGAACCTCATCTGCCTACTGGGGGAATAGAAGAAGCTGGCTGGGAGCCATCTGGACTGGAATGGGAGCCTGTGGTTCTGAAGTCCTTCTAGGTATGAGTTTTTTAGGGGGAAAGGTGGGTAGCTCCATCTCCTTTCGTGAAGTGAAGGAGAGAATTGAGTGAACTACTCAGAATCAAATAACCTCCTTGAGAGTCTAACATGATCTGGTTTTGCAAAGCTCTGTCCCTGCCTTACCACATCCTACATTCTTACATTAACCCTAACCATCGACTTTCTGTTGAAGACCTCTCAGCAGTTATATGAGCTAGTCCAAATCCTGTTAAATAAAAGGCTTCTTCCACCAGTTTGGAAAAAGTACCTGCTATGGTTTGAACGTCCTCTCCAAAATTCATGTTAAAGCTTAATCCCCAATATGGCAGTGTTCAGAGACAGGGCCTTTAAGAGGTGATTGGGTTATGAGGGCTATGGTTTATGCCCTCATGAACAGGTTAATCCATTCATGGATTAGTGGATTAATGGATTAATGAGTCATCATAGGAGTGGAACTAGTGGCTTAATAAGAAGAGAGAGACCTGAGCTGGCACACTAGCACACTCTTGCCCTCTTACCATGTGATGACCTGCTCCACCTCAGGACTCTGCAGAGAGTCCCCACCGTAAGAAAATCCTCACCAGATGTGCCTCCAAAACTGTAAAAAATAAATTCCATTTCTTTATAAATTATCCAGTTTCAGGTATTCTATTATAAATAACGGAAAACTGACTAAGTAGCATTTCACACAAAGAAAAGTGACACTGGCTTTGCCTGTTTAAAGACACTCATGTGGTCCTATAAATGTGGAAAGCTGCCCTTTGTCCATTGCAGAATATAAGCAGCTCTGGAGCCTCCCTGTAATTTAGGACTACACCCCTGTTCCAGGACAGTGATGAGAACAACCATTTCCCTAGGTGGCATGGTGGGAGGCTGGATTTCCAGGAAGCCCTGATCTTGGATCCAGGCTCAGCTCTAGATCATTGGCTGCTCTTCAGACACCTGTGCCTGGGACCATGGCCTTGCCCCTCCCAGCTCCTGCTCCAGGCTGGTCCTCTCCTCCCCTTGCTACTGTGACACTGGGCTCCCACCTAAAGCCACCAGCAGTTGCCAATGGACCAAGTGCTGGGTCTTCAACCTGGCATTAAGGTTCCTGCAGATTCTCTTGCTGCCCCTTCCATCAGACCAGTCCCCTGATGTACCTTGGCACTGCTCCCTCACTTCTGCCTCCTCACATCTGCTCCTCCTCTTCTGAGGTCCTTCCCACACCCATGAACTTCCACTATTTCAAAGCCTGACTCAAGTCAAGCTTCACAGTAGGGCCTGAGGACCAGCAACATCAGCTTGTTGAAGATACAGAATCTTAGACCCCACCCCAGACCTGTGGCAGCAGAATTGTGTTTTAACAAGACCCTTGAGTGACTTGTGTGTGCGCTACAGGGGGAGAAGAAACTTTTAAAATGAAATGTTCTCAAAGTATAGGCCTTGGGCCATCAGCAGTAGAATCTCCTTGCTAAAAATACAGGTTCCTGGGCCATACCCCAAACAGATAGGAACTGAAATGTGTAGAGGTGAGACCCTGGAATCTACATGTTTAACAGACACCCCAAAGAAATTCTTTTAAATTTCATATATGATTATAAATTGTATAAATAAAAATCATAAATTACTATAATAAACATCTTTAATAAATTATTTTAATGAATTTTGTTGTATTGATAATAAATCATTATACATTGCTATATAGATTAGACATGCTATATAAATATATGCTATTAACTATTATATGGGATAATTTTTTCTTTGTGCATGAAATACATCGTTAAAAAGCACAGCGTTTCCAAGATGGCTGACTTTTCATTCGGCCACCCTGACCTGTAGCTGTCCTGCTCCCAGAACATCTTTTTTTTGTTTGCACACACACACGTATATTTATAGAGAAATCATACATGATTATTTTGTATTTGGGTTTTTACATAAATGGTACTTTTTGTATCATTCTGCAGTTTTCTTTTTCTCCTTCAACAACATATTTTGAAGAACTTTCTATGATAGAAAGCAGAGGGCCATCTCATCATATTTAGCTGCATGGTGTTTCACCATGTGGATATACATTGTTTAAGCCATTAGTGGATGTTTAGGTTATTTACAATTTTTCTGCTTACACAAGTAATGCCACAGTGAACATGCTGGAACACACCTCCTTGTGCCAAGACATGTGGGCTTCTTTAGGGTACAAACCGTGATGGGCTGGAAAGTGGAATTGCTAGTTACGGAGGGATGAGCACTTTGAATGTTCACAGCTACTGCCAAAATAGCTACAGCCCTGCAATCCTTTGTGCCTTCAAGTTTAATCCTTTGTTTGGGGTTGCTTCACACTAAGTCCAGAACTGAACGTTATTTTTTGGCATTAGAACTTCTGTTCCAAAGATGTTAGAACTCACTTGCTAGTACCATCTACCGACCTTTCTCAGCCCTCTTCATGACTTCACTCATTTAATTCTCACCTCTACAGCCCTTTGGAACGGGTATTATCATTACCCTCAGAATACTGATGCCAGACAGGCCATGACCAAGTTTGGACAGCAGCAAAGTAGCAAGCCAAGATTCAAAGTCAGTGTCTGCTACACTCCGTGTTTGCCATCCAGAGTTCTCGGTAAGCAAGGGACCTAATTGGACTGAGGCTTCTTGAAAGGTGGTTTTGAACCTACATATTTATAATGGACTTATCTTGGGATATTTTCTACATAGATAAACCAACAGGATTTGCACTGTAACAATCCTATCATATGGTTAAGACGTATACCAGGAACTTTATCCAGAGGCTTGTGAAAGGCCTAATGGGAGCTGCTGTGGCAGAGACAGAAATTTCTGGGAAGTCATCAGATGCTCTATTTAAAACAAAACAGAACACAGAAAAACTTTTTTTTGGTCCCATGGGTGAGAATGTGCTCAGGCCCAGCATTTCGATCTTTACCCTACAAAGTTTCCCTGACATGGAACAAAGTACGTCGATCTCATATACCTTCTCTGAATGCAGCTTTCTCATGGTTCTCTAGGGTATCACAATGTGTATTGAATTTAAAAACAGTTTCAGTCCTCAGCCATCAGGAGTGCAACTGCACCCTATATATATATATATAATTTTTTCTTTTTTTTTTTTTTTACACTTCTTACAGAGAGAAAATGTGTGACTTCTCTTGATGAGCAAACAGCCAAAGGTGTTTAGGAAATGTCTGTCATTTTTCTGGTGGCAAGACACCCCAAACTAAATTCATTAACAGTTCTTCTGTTTGGAATTTTAAAATATTCTCTGACCTATATAAATTCCTTGTTATGTCCTCTACTAATATAAGAGAATTAACTGACATACTCTATGGCTGCAGAGCAAGGAAGCAACATAGAATAGCAGAAAGGAGCTTGGAGATTGTCATCTCACTGCTGAAGACATCACAACTCAGCCTCCACCCTCTGCCTCCACGCCTCCTACGAAATGTTCTTCATGTCTATACCTTTGAGAGTAGTAGCTGTTACTTTTTGAGTCGTCTTATCTTTAGTTCTATATGTATGTGTCATTTAATCATGTGTTTCTATTTTTTTCTACCTTCTAGAAAATATTAGAGAAAAACCAGGACAGGAATTTGGCTGTGTTTCATGAGCAACTAACTGTGATGAGTCACATGAGCTCAAGAACATCACCTTAAATAAATCAGTTCACTTTTTTGCTTCTTAGTTTCCTTCCCTAAAATATACATGACACAGATTTGTGTCATTCATTCATGTCAATATACATGACATTGGTTTATTCATTCAGCAAATATTCATGGAGCTCTTACTCTGTGTCTTGTACCAGTACAAGGTACTAGAGCTACAGTGGTGAACAAAATACATGAGATTCCTATCCTCACGGAATTTAAAGTCTGGCAGATATGAAAGCATTACAGAGGCTAAAACCCTGTAACAGTCAAAATCGATACACACACTGCTTATGAAGACGATCTTTTCTCCTTTGTCTCTAAAACCAAAGCTCTTGCATATCTATCCTGGGTGTTAGCACTTATTCTATGACATCGGCAGCAAATGAAGTGTAATCTCCTTGAGGGCAAGACACAGCTTAGAGTTTTCATGGCCCCCTTGCTCAGGATGATGGGCTGGCTGGCTCTGAGCCCTGAACATGGCCTTAGGCCCAAGAGTCCCTAGGCTTTCTCCTTTTCCAAACGGTCTTTCAGCTGGGGCACGTTATTGTGGATATAGAATAACGTGATGACAATGATAATGGAGCTGCTATTTTCCTATCAGAACTAACAATGGGTGACTCTGTTAGAAAGATATATTTTAAACTATTAATGATTTAAACTATTTCGGCCTGAATTTATAGACATTTGGAAACAGTACATTTCATGTTTATTAAACTTCAATTGGTTTCTTCTAGTCATTTTTCCCCCTAGATTATGATCAGGATTAACAATTCCTGAAAGCTGAATTAGGCCCTTTGTTTGACTTCATTGGGTACAGGAATAGATATAGCTCATAGGTAAAGAAACCAACCTGTTTTCACTCTCAGTTCGGATTTAGGTATTTTCTGGCCCTTCTTTGGCTCTGAATACTTCATTATCTTAAATAACTGAGAGTTTACTATTTAGGGAATAGGAAGATTATCACGAATAACCCACACCCATACTCCTTATTGCAGTTTGAGATCTACTAATTAGCATCAGGTCCAGGCAAAGGGCCCTTGTTGGGAGGGGCCCCCAGTACTGATTAGGGATCAGGATTTAGTCATGCTCTGGGTGAGTCAAGTTCCCATGTAGTGTAAGGGAGTGTGGAAGTGTCAGAAAAGGAGGGCCCTGCTCTTGCCAGCAGTCTTTATTCCTTTCAGCACTATCCACACCCCTAAATTTCCTCTGTTAAAAGAAGCAGGAGAGGGAACTAGTTGAGGAGAACAAGTCACACTTCAAGCTGGTTATTCCAGAGGAGGTGGCTTCTTAGGGAGAGAGAGAAGAAAGAAAGAGGGAGGCCTGGTGGGTACGTTTTATAACTCATCCCACTTCTCCTACCAAAGCTTTCACCCACTTTCTGAATACCATGTGATTCCTCCCCTTTTGACATGATTATTTTAAGTTAAACCTTCTGGACAAAAGGTATTTCTTTAGCACCTTAACAGGTAGGATGGTCTAAATTTAGGGTCTTAATTACTAGACTTTTGAGTCTTGAAAGTCATTCATTCAGCTACTTGGTATATTCACTAAACAAGTGTTTATTGAGAAACTACCATGTGTAAGGCTCTGGGGATACTATGGTGAAAGTCTTACAGTCCCTACCTTGGAGAGGAGCTTACAAGCTAGAGTGAAGTTAAGAGACAATTGTGATAGTGTGCTGGAAGAGCCATGACAGATGAGTTGTGGTATGTTATGACAACAGAAGGTATAATGTAGGCCACCCAATCCAGATGGGAGGTCAGAGGATATGACATTGAAGCTAAGATCTAAGGGATATAGAAGTAGTGGGTAGGAGACAGATGTCTGGGTTGGCTTTTCATCACTGTGGTTCATAACTCTGGAGGGTATCAGAAAAAGAGACACGTCTTTCCTGAAAGTGGGCTGGGTGGAGTAGCTGAGTATGAGCCCTGACCAAAGGCTGGCTCAGAGTGATTAGCAAGGCTCAGAGAAAACCAGGGTTATTTTCAGTCAGAAGTTGACTGTCACACATACCACAGTGTATGCACATGACTTTGGAGCCAAAAGTCAAGAAACAAGTAAAGCAAGTAATTTCCTGGTTTCCTTTCCTTGACTCCATAAAGTGGAAGCTGGAGCAGAAATAAAGTAAGAGTTAATAGTTCTGAAAACATGAGTGCTAAGGAATTCACTTGTTGTTATTAAAAACAACACCATGTTGTCTGTGTTATGTAATCACTTATAATCTATCTAACAATGTGAGTAATGTCTTCTAGAAGGATCCAAAAGTATCATGGCAGAGAACACTGAGTTCGTTGTGAGGATTGGGATTGGGGGGAGGGATCTTTGCAAATGGCACACTTGGCACTGTTAGAGGAAGGATCTTCCCATAAGGAAGAAGACTTCTGGAATCAGAAATGAGATTCAGAAGTAGCACTGGATTAGGAACCAGAAGTTATAAACTCTTGGCAATGTTTCTGATTCTGATGAGTTGCAGGTCTAGCTCAGGAACCCTTTGGGTTTTCAGACTCCACAGGTGTAAAACATAGTGACATGGGTTCTGTTTATCCATTTCCCAAATATTTATTGACCATCTACTATGTGTTAATACCACCCTAGATGTAGGGCATATAGAGAATAATAGGAATTGATTCTTGGCCGTTGATTGGGGATGGGGCAATGGCTCACAGTCTGGTGGAAGAGGATGAACAAGTTGTTAGAAGTCAATGGGAAGAGCAAGGTACTCTTGGGAACACGTGGGAACAGAGGGGAGAACCATCCTGGGGAGTCCCACGGATGGATAAGAACATGGAAGGTATGCTGGGCAGAAGAACTAGTATTTCTAAAGATCTCCTAAAATCCCATGTTTTAAAGTACAGGTATATGACATTGCTTTATTTCCAAGTTTTGTGATTGTAGCTTTTTTTGTTTTTGTTTTTGCTTTTTTAACTTTTATAAAAATTGCAGTATGAGGGAAGGAAGTAGAATTGGGGGGCTTTGATTTTTTTTATTGCTTTCTCATTTTGTTGCTATTGGCATCTAGAACATAGGAAGATAAAATAATCACCTTTTTAAAACATTTTTATGCAAAATGTTCAACCATGCATAAAAGTGGAGAAAAAATTATAATGAACCCCTTTATGGATCACCCAATTTGCTTCCTCTATACCCCACCACACACAATCTTTCTTTGTTTTTTGCTGAAATATTTTAAAGCAAATTCCAGGCATCATTTTATTTCATCTATAAGTATTTCAGTAAGTACCCCTGTCAGAGAAGAACTTTTTTAAAAAACCTAACTACAATGCCATTTTCATTTAATATACCCAGAGCATATTAACATTTTTCTGGTTAGCTCAAATAATGTTTTTATGGTTGTTTTGTTCAAATGAGGATCCAAACAACATCTACACATGGTATTTTATTGAAAGGACTCAAGTTTCTTTTACTCTACAATTCTTCCCCCTTTGCCCTTTTTATATCACTCATGTGAGAAGGGGAAGGAACGTACAGAATAACTCACATTTGGATTTGGCTGTTTCTTCCTGGTGTCATTTAACCTGTTCTTTTATTTCCTGTAAACTTAGTTTTGTGATTGTAGCTTTTTAAGATTTGATTCTTGTTAAAACAGTTTTTTGGCTAGAAAACTTCATAGGAGATACTGTCTACTTTCTGGTGTATCACATCACGAGTGACATGTCTAATTGTCCCACTTTTAGAGATGTAAAACTCAAGCAATGGGTTCAGGTTCTGTCAGCCTGACCTATCCATTATAAACAGCTTCCTGTCATCTTTTCATGCAATGGCTATTGATGGTTGTTGACTAAATTCATTATTTCATGAGGTGTTGCAAAGTGGTGGTTTTCTAATTCTGTCATTCTTTCTGTCTTTATTAGCTGGAATTCTTCTATAAAGAACTCTTGATCATCTCTGGTTACTCTGAAATACAATTCATTCAGGAAAAGCAATATAAATGCTTTATTCTTTGCCTTTATTTATCCATTTTCAACTAATTTTAATCCATTGTAATTATTATATTTTGATACTCAAGTTGTCCCATCCTTGGCCAGTGGAAGGCCCTTCAAGTTAGCATCGGTGCCATTTTGACCTGACCCCAGTAGTTTTTTGTACTTTTGTTTTCAGGAAAAGCAAGCATTGACAACTTCTTTCTGATGCATTAACGAGACTTGGAAAGTCCTCACTGAGCCCCAACCCTTTTGCCTATCGATGACAATAATGATTCACATTAGTTGTACCAGTTAGGAATGCCTTTAACTGTACGTGAGCATAATGAACACAGATTTTTCTGTTTATTCACAGAGAAAGTCTGGAGCAGGCAGCTGTTAGCATTTGTTCAGCCCTTCATGAGGGCCAGAGCCAGCCTCACTGTGATGCTCCTGGCCTTTCCTGAATAACTTCAAGATGGCAGCTCCTATTCCAGGCATCTTGCCCATCGTCAGGGCAGGAGGGAAGGGGATGGCCAGAGCCAGCTTCAGCTGTCCCTTTGTGTGAGAAAAAGAAATGCTTTTCCCAAACTCCATCCCCCAACCCACAGCTGAATTCCACCTTGATCTATTGGCCAGAACCAGATCCCATGGCCACTCCTACTTGCAAAGAAGGCTAGAAAATGAGCGATTAGATTTGCTGTCTCTGTAATCCACGTAGGCAAGGGAGTGGGTTGGGAATGAATACAGAGCTACTATTTCTGTGAGAGTGGTCTTGAGTCCTGAATAAACTTTCCATATCCTGCTTTTATTATTATTTGTTATTTTTACATGTCTAACACTCCCTAATCTTGAAGCAGAGTGGAGAAGTTAAAAAGAATCATGAGCTGGAAATGAGTAAAGCTTTATTTGCAAGACTGCCCTAAGGAAGTAAGCTTCAGCTGTTGTGACATCCGTGCCCTGATGGCTCAGCTCAGCTCTGTTATCAGATGCCAACTCCAGCTGCAGGGTCTGCACTGCCAAGCGTCCTGTCTCCTCCTGTCTGTAGGGGAACAGAACAGTCTCACTTTCACCAAGACAGACACTTCATTTGAGCTGCAGTGATGCCTTATGATGGCAGAATACCTCATGGCCACAGTTTCACAAGAGGCTGCCCAACCCTCACACTGTTAGGGCAAAGAACAGCACTAATATTCAGCTGGCACTCTGTACTTATCTTAAAACACCGAGCTTATTTTGCACTGCCTGGAGCCCCCAAATCCTACTGCCTTGGTCATCCTGGCTCCTCCCTGAGGAACTCCACCCGAGACCTCCCTCCCAATCCAACTGAGGGCTAAGCCTGGCCAAGCAGGGGCCGTAGGACACTACTCCAGCCAGTACTCAGGCCATCCATTCTGTGTCCATCCATTTGGTAGTCATGTGGCTCCAATTTATTTTCATATCTCACAAGGGAAAGAATACTGTCAGTATTCCTACTGGTCATTTCTCTTAACTGTCCATGGCTGAAGGACAAATGGGTAGTTAATGATAACTAACTCAAGGAATGGAGGTGGATAATTCCATTCCTGATAGTCATGGTTTCCTGAAGCTAATTAATAAGTTTCTTGTTGGAAAATTTGAGCTGCTCTGATACTGCTTTTTTCTCTTTAATATTCATACTACACGTGAAAGAAGCCACACACAAAAGAATACACTCTGTGTGATTCCATTTATATGATATTGAAGAAGAGGCAACACTAATCTATGCTATAAGTCAGGTGGTGGTCACTCTTGGGGGAGATAGTGACAGAGGGAATATAAGAGGGCTTCCCTGGTGCTGGTGTTGGCCTGTTTTGTGATCTGAGTGTTGAGACTGCTACTCACCTAGCCCAGTATTCATTCTCCTCTTTTGTCCTTTCTACCAGAGCCTTGATTTCCTTGCTGGGACTGAGGTGGCGTGTGACAAGATGAAAACTACATTTCCCAGCCTCCTTTGGATGAGGCCTGGTCATATAACACATTTTTGGCCAGTGAGATGTAAATGAAAGTTCTTGATGAGATTTCCAGGAAATCTCCTTCAGGAGGATAGGCGTTGTAGGCTGCACCCTTCACCCCTCCCTAAGTGCTCTGAAGGATACATGGCCATCAGCCTCGGTCATCCCAAATGTTCATTCACATGCTCATATGTAAAAATCTCCCATGTGTTGCCTTTTCATTCAACAAATTCTGAGCACTTGCCACCAGCTGAGCCTATGGTGATCAGGTTTTACAGATTCAGGTGTCCCAGAGCCAGGCCTGTAATTGGAGATATATGCCTGGGGTGAAGGACAAAAGCAGGTGAACTAGAGAACCTAGACCCTGGCTAACAAGGAAGATCTGGAGAGCCACTGTTCAGCTCTTGCAGATGCTAGAAACTCAAATCTGAATTTTTCAAGAGAATCCGGAAATCTTGATTTTATTTTCAAAATTAACTCTGCCAGGAGGCAGGACTTCTAGCTATAGCAGAGTTAAACTGAACAAAGTTGTATTAGTTTTCTATTGCTGCATAACAAATTACCACAAATTTAGCAGGTTAACTAACACATATTTATTATCTCAAAGTCCTGTAAATCAGAAGTCCAGGTGGACTTGGCTGGGTTTTCTGCTTAGTGTCTCACAAAGCTGAAGGGAAATTGTTGGCCAGAGTAGGCTTTTATCTGCAGGCTCTGGGAAAGAATGTGCTTCCAAGCTTATTCGGATTGTTGGAAGAATTCAATTCCTTGCAGCTGTAGGACTGACGTCAGGTTGCTTGGTTGTTGGCTGGGTATCACGTAGCTTCTAGAGGCAACACTCTGGTTCTTTCTATGTGGCCCCTCCCTCTTCAAAGCCAAGCAATGGCACATTGAATTCTTCACATTCTTTGAAGATTCTGACCTCAGCTTCTGCCCACCAGCCTGAGAAAACTCTCTGCTTTTAAAGGGTTTACATGATTAGATTAGGTCCACCAGATACTTTTCCTTGTGCTATAAAATATCACATAATCATAGGAGTGATTTCTCATCATAAACATGGGTTTCACCCACATTCAAAAGGGAAGGGATTATACAAGGGCAAAAGTCATTGGGGGTCAGTCTTAGAATATTTCAGTTGTCAAAAACAATGAGTTCAGAACAAGATATAAACCAAAATCAAATGAACAGAAGAAAAACAAAATAAAACAAAAAACATAAAAGAGAAACATTTATTCATGGAAAACTTCAGGTAAGAATAGTGGAAGTATACAGCCCATTCTTCACCCCAATTGCCAGCTCAGTTGGTAAAGTAATGCTTACCAGGGTATGACTGGCTATGAAAACCAGTAGTTTGCTCTCAAAGGGAACTAACTTGATTTGGAGTGGAGGGCACAAACTCATGCCCTGTAGCATTCTCAGTAAAAGTATTAAACACAGTAGGAAGCAAAGAGGGAAATACATATCTGGGCTAGTCTGAGGCTGCACTCTTGTTGGGGTAAAGAGTGAACCAACAGAAATGTAAAGGGAAGAGCCTAGAAATAAGAGAGCTGTTAAAGGACTAGATAAGCTTTCCAAAAATCTCTTGCTGATTGGGAAGGTATACATATGTGCAGGGGAGACCTGAGAGGGTTTGGTGGAAAGTAAAAGCTGATGCAGACTTGAAAAACACCTCATTTTTCAATTCATGCACAGATCCATTAGCAGAGGATGGAAATCTTATGTGTTTGAACACAATGCCTGTCTAATCATTGTCTGACAACTAAGATATGCAAATACAGGGGCAACCTTGGGGAAGCCAAGCTAAAAATTAAAATTAAGAACAAAACAACTGAGCAGAGACATCTGCTGCACACTATGGGGGAAACAGATTCTGCAGATTAGGTTTTCTAGTCAGTTACTAATAAAAGAGGAGGGGAAAACCCTTCAAAGGGAAAAATCAGAATCCAGAATTGCTACAATATAGTATTTAAAATGTCCAGGTTTCAATTTAAAATTACAAGGCATAGAAAGAAATAGGAAAGTGTGACCCAGGATCAGGAGGAGAAACTGACTCTGAGTGGGATCACATGTTGGATTTAGCAGGAAAAACTTCAAAACAGCTATTATAAATATGTCCAAAGAATTAAAGGAAAATATGTCTACAAGATTAAAAGAAAATATGATGCCAATGACTTGACAAATAGGGAATCTCAAAAGAGGGATAGAAATTTAAGAAAGAACTTTAAAAATGAAAAATCTAGAATTGGTAGTACCATAATCAAAATGAAAAAATTACTAGATGAGCTCAACAGCAGATTTGAGAAGGCAGAATAAAGAATTAGTGAATATGAAGATAAACACATAGAAATTATCCAATTTAGAGAACAAGAAAGAAAAAAGATTAAAGAAAAATGAGTAGAGTCTCAAAGACTTTTGGGTCAATGTGAAATGTACCAACACATTACACATTCAAAGTGTTAAAAGAACAAACCAGTAATTCTGTATATGTTAACACTATCAGAAACAGTGATGAAATAAAAACATTCTATGATAAAGACAGAGAACTTGTAGTTAGCACACCTGCCTTAAAGAGATACTTAAGTCTTTCAGGCTGAAAGGCAGTGACACCAGATGAAAACATATATCCACAGGAACAAAGGAAGAGTGACAGAAATGTTAATATGTAGGTAAATATGAAATACTTTTTAAATGTAGTTTTTTATTTTCTTTAAAAACATAAAATTATATCAAATAATAATTGTAACATTGTGTTGCTGACTTTATAACATATATAGGTATATAAAACAATAATAGCAAAAAGGAAGGTGGAGTAGAACTATATTGGAGCAAAGTTGCTGTATTTTATCAGAATTAAGTCAGTATCACCCTGAAGTAGATTGTGACAAGGAAAGATTTATATTGCAGTCATTAGAGCAATTACTAAGAAAATTATTTTAAAATATACAGTTAAAATGTGTGACAGACTAAATATTCTAACCAAAAGGCAGAGATTATCAGAATGGATAAAAAGCAGGATCAATATACAGGCTGTCCAAAAGGGCACATTTTAGAGAGAGGCCCAAGATCCTTGGAGACCACGTGCCCCGTGGCACCAGCACGTGACCCAGCAGGTAGGCCTTGCTGCCGCCACCCAACTCCATCCCCAGCCCTGCCAAGTGCACACTGATAAGAGAGGCCAGCCAGAGAGGCCCAAGATCCTTGGAGACCACGTTCCCTGTGGTGCCAGCACGCAACCCAGCAGTTAGGCCTTGCCACCACCACCTGACTCCATCCCAATCCCAGCCAAGTGCATGCTGACCAGAGAGGTGGAGATCCGAGGTGATCATGCACCTGAAGCACCAGTGGGCAACCGAGCAGACACTGAGGCAGCCATACCAAATTGGCAGCCCCAGCAGCATCCTAGTCAGACAGTAGTGTCAAATCAGTGGACCATGAAATCCCTTCCCACAATGACTAAACATCAAAGGAAAGATACCAGAAATATGAAAAATGAAGAAAGTACACCACCAAAGGGTAATAACTCTCAAGCTCTAGATCTTATAGAACAAGAAGCCCTTGAAATGTCTGACAAGGAATTTGGAGTGATAATTCCAAGGAAACTAAATGAGATACAAAAAAAACTCAGCTAGACAACACGATGAAATGAGAAAAAGTATACAGGACCTGAAAGAAGAAATGTACAAGGAAATCAATGCCCTGAAAAAAGAATGTAGCAGAGCTTGTCGAGCTGAAGAATTCATTCAATGAAATAAAAAACACAACAGAGAATTTAACCAGTAGGCTTGCAGAAGCAGAAGAGAGAA
>NW_007729335.1:139329-139625 GCF_000696425.1 Galeopterus variegatus
AAAGAAAGAAAAAAGAATTAAAAACATTGAAGAAAATCTAAGAGAGATATCAGACAACCTTAAGCGCCAACCTTAAGCGATCATGGGTATTCCAGAAGGGGAAGAAAAAGGAGATTGCATTGAAAACATATTCAACAAAATAGTGGCAGAAAACTTCCCACGTATAGGAAAAGACACATATCTTCAGATTCAGGAAGCTCATAGATCCCCAAACGTATTCAACCCAAAAAGGTCTTCTCCAAGACATGTTATAGTCAAATTGGCTAACCTCAGAGAAAAAGAGAGAATCGTCAAGT
>NW_007729335.1:139635-141915 GCF_000696425.1 Galeopterus variegatus
CAAAGAGAGAATCTTAGAAGCTGCAAGAGAGAAGCATCAAATCACCTATAAGGGAATCCCTATCAGAATAACATCAGACTTTTCATCACAAACCCCAAAAGCCAGAAAGGAATGGGATGGTGTATTCAAAATAGTAAAAGACAGAGATTACCAGCCAAGAGTACTCTACCCTATAAGGCTATCCTTCCAAAATGAAGGGCAAATAGTATATTTCTCAGACAAACAAAAACTGCAGGAGTTCACAACCACATGACCACCCTTACAGGAAATTCTCAAGGGAGTACTGGGTTTGGTACCTGAAAAATAACTACCACTGCCATAAAAGCTCAAGAAAAATCAAAACCCACTAGTAAAATAAAAATGCCATCAATAAAGAGGAAAAAAAAGTTTATCTACAACCCAAGGAACCAACAAATACAGAAAATAAACAGTAAATCAGAAAGAAAGGAACAAAAGACACTTAAGACATCCAAACATAAATCAATAAAATGCTAGGAGTAAATCAACATCTTTCAATAACAACTCTTAATGTAAAAGGATTAAATTCCCCAGTCAAAAGACACAGACTGGCTGACTGTATTAAAAAGGAGAACCCAACTACATGCTGCCTTCAAGAGACCCACCTCACCTATAAAGACTCACATAGACTAAAAGTGAAAGGATGGAAAAAGATTTACCATGCAAACATAAATGAAAAAAAAGCTGGAGTAGCTATTCTTATATCTGATAAAATAGACTTTAAACTAAAAACCATAAAAAGAGATAATGAGGGCCACTACATAATCATAAAAGGATCAATCCATCAAGAAGACATAACAATCATAAATATATACACACCCAATGTCGGAGCAGCTAGATTTATAAAGCAAGCTCTACTAGACCTAAAGAAGGAAATAGACACTAATACCATAATAGCAGGGGACCTGAACACCCCACTGTCAATATTGGACAGATCATCTAGGCAAAGAATCAGCAGAGAAACACAAGATCTAAACAACACTCTAGACCAATTGGACTTGGCAGATATCTACAGAACATTCCATCCAACAACCTCAGAATATTCATTCTTCTCATCAGCACATGGATCATTCTCCAGGATAGATCACATGTTAGGCCACATAACAAGTCTCAAAAAATTCAAAAAAATTGGAATTATCCCATGTATTTTTTCAGACCACAATGGATTAAAATTAGAAATCAATAAATGAAATTCTGGAAACTATACAAACACATGGAAATTAAACAGCATTCTACTTAATGACATTTGGGTCCAAGAAGAAATCAAACAGGAAATCAAAAAGTTTATTGAGACTAATGAAAACAATGATACATCATACCAAAACCTGTGGGACACTACAAAAGCAGTACTAAGGGGGAAATTTATTGCATTAAATGCTGACTTCAGAAGAATGGAAAGATGGCAAGTGAATAACCTGATACTTCACCTTAAAGAACTAGAAAAACAAGAACAATCCAAACCCAAAGTTAGCAGATGGAAAGAAATCATTAACATCAGAGCAGAACTTAATGAAATTGAAACCCAAAAAACAATACAAAAGATCAATGAATCAAAAAGTTAGTTTTTGAAAAGATAAATAAAATTGACACATACTTAAGAATTGAGTTAACCAAGGATGTGGAAAATCTCTATAATGAGAACTACAAACCACTGCTGAGAGAAATTGAAGAGGACACAAGAAGATGGAAAGATATCCCATGCTCTTGGATTGGATGAATCAACATCATGTAAATGTCCATACTACCCAAAGTGATATACAAATTCAATGCAATCCCTATCAAAATTCCAATGACATTTTTCTCAGAAATGGAAAAAACTATCCAGACATTTATATGGAATAACAAAAGACCATGCATAGCCAAAGCAATGCTGAGCAAAAATTAATAAAGCTGGAGGCATAACACTACCTGACTTTAAACTATACTACAAAGCCATAATAACCCAAACAGCATGGTACTGGCATAAAAACAGACATGCTGATCAATGGAATAGAATAAAGAATCCAGAAATCAACCCACACACCTGCAGCTATCTGATCTTTGACAAAGGCACCAAGCCTATACACTGGGGAAGAGACTGCCTCTTCAGCAAATGGTGCTGGGAAAACTGGATATCAATATGCAGGAAAATGAAACTAGACCCATACCTCTCACCATATACCAAAATCAACTCAAAATGGATTAAAGAATTAAATATACACCCTGAAACAATGAAACTTCTTAAAGAAAACATAGGAGAAACACTTCAGGAAGTAGGACTGG
>NW_007729335.1:142035-150978 GCF_000696425.1 Galeopterus variegatus
AAAACAATTAAAAACAATTAAAAACAATTAAAACAGAGTTAAAAGACAACCAACAGAGTGAGAGAAAATATTTGCAAAATATACATCTGACAAATGATTAATATCCGGAATATACAAGGAACTGAAATAACTTTACAAAAGAAAAACAAGTAATCCAATTAAAAAGTGGGCAAAAGAGCTAAATAGGCATTTCTCAAAGGAAGATATACGAATGGCCAGCAGACACATGAAAAAATGCTCAACATCACTCAGCATTCAGGAAATGCAAATCAAAACCACACTGAGATATCATCTCACCCCAGTTAAGATGGCTAATATCCAAAAGACTGTGAATGATAAATGCTGGCCAGGTTGTGGAGAAAAAGGAACTTGCATACATTGTTGGTGGGACTGCAAAATGGTGCAGCCTCTGTGGAAAATGGTATGGAAGTTCTTCAAACAATTGCAGATAGATCTACCATATGACCCAGCTATCCCACTGCTGGGAATATACCCAGAGGAATGTAAATCATCAAGTCAAAGGTATACCTGTTCCCCAATGTTCATCGCAGCACTCTTTACAATAGCTAAGAGTTGGAACCAGCCCAAATGTCCATCATCAGATGAGTGGATATGGAAAATGTGGTATATCTGCACAATGAAATACTACTCTGCTATAAAAAAAGAATGAAATACTGCCATTTGCAACAACATGGAAGGACCAAGAGAGAATTATATTAAGTGAAACTAGACAGGCACAGAAAGAGAAATATCACGTTCTCACTTATTTGTGGGAGCTAAACATAAATAAATAAATACACAAACAAGCTGGGGGGTGGGGAGGGAAGAAGAAACAACAATTACAATTCCTTGAAGTTGATACAACAACAGAAAGGACATTGTTAGGAGGAAGGGGGGAGAGGGAGGAGGGAGGGAGGTTTCGGTAATGGGCTACAATAATCAACCACATTGTATATTGACAAAATAAAATAAAACTAAAAAAAAAAGTTAAGATTTTGAAAAGCTGGCCATAAATTGAGCAACATTAGTTTGAAATGGAAGTATTGCATCATGAATTTCATTGTTCAGCCATATAAATAGTACTAATAGATTATCCACGGTGGATGTAATCATTTTTATTTAATTACGTTTACCTTTGTTGATACACAAATGGCCACTCGTCTTTAAATATAATGCATCTATTAAAAAATTCCATTCTCTGGATGGCTGTGGGTGCAATTGTAACATCTTTATGCTATGTCAAGCCGATACACAAATGGCCACTCGTCTTTAAATATAATGCATCTATAAAAAAATTCCATTCTCTGGATGGCTGTGGGTGCAATTGTAACATCTTTATGCTATGTCAAGCCAAGAAAAAATAGCATGGAGTATTTAATTTGTGAAGTTTGGGTGGATAATTGCAACCAAAATAAAATTGTGCTTATTGGGAAAAACAAAACAAAACAACAACAACAACAACAACAAAACCAAAAGGGCACATTTTAGATTTAAAGACAAAAAACATGTTGAAGGCACATGGATGGAGAAAGATATACCATGCATACAGTAGCCATAAGAGATCTGGAATAACTATATTGAAATCAGACAAAATAGACATTAAAACAAGAAACATTACTAGAGAAAAACAGGGACATTTCATCATCATAAACTGTCACTACATCAAGAATATATAACAATTATAAATGTATAGTGACCTAACAACAGAGCCCCGAAGTACATGAAGTAAAAACTGACAGAACTGAAAGGAGAATAGATATTTTAGCAGTTTTACTTGGAGATTTCAATACCTACTCCTGGTAATTGATAGAACAACTATGTAGAAAATCAACAAGATTATAGAAAACTTGAGCAGCACCATCAACCAACTGGCTATAACTGATATTTAAAGAACACTCCACCTAAAAACTACAGAATATAGATGAGAGTACTTTTAAAAGTTGATGGAAAAATAGAGTTAAAAGATAATATGAATCTTTTCACAAATATTTTAAAGTCCTTCATATTCTTTTCAAGATACACATGGAAGACTCTTCAAGATAGACCATACATTAGGCCACAAAAAAAGTCCCAATGTTTTTAAGACTGAAATCATCAAAGTACATTGTCCAGAAGCAATAGAATAAAATAAGAAATCAACAACAGAATTTTTGAAATCCCCAAATACATGGAAATTAAACAACACACTTCTAAATAACTCATGGGTCAAAGAACTCATACAGGAAATTAGAAAGCATTTGAAATAAATTGAAATAAAAACACAACCTATCAAAATTTATGGGATGCAGCTAAACAGGGTTTCAAGGTAAACTTACAGCATTTAATGCCTAATTCAGAAAAGAAGGGTCTCAAAAGAAGATCAAGTTAAACCAAAACAAACAGTAGATAGTGAATAATAAATATCAGAGTGGAAATCAATAAAGACTGAAAACAATAGAGAAAAGTTAATAAAAACAGGAGTTGATTCTTGGAAAAGATTAACAAAATTGATAAACCTTTAGCTAGACTGACCAAGGAAAAGAAAGAAAGAAATGAAAAGAGGGACATCACTACCAACCCAACAGAAATTAAAAGGCTTGTAAGGAAATGTTATGAACAACTTCTGGCAATAAATTAGAAATCTTAGATGAATGGGACACATTCTTAGAAACAAATTATCAAATCCAATTTTTAAAAAATCCAAATAGGCCTATAACATGTAAAGAAACTGAATTAGTAACTAAGTCTTCCCATGAAGAAAAGTCAAGGCCCAGATGGTTTTATTGATGAATTATATCACATATGCAAAGAATAAATAATGACAAACATTCACAAACTTTTTCAGAAAACAGAGGAGGGGACAATTTCTTGCTCATTCTAGGAAACCAAACACAAGATACCACATGAACATAAATACAAAATTTCTTAACAAAATATTAGCAAATAAAATATATGAAGATGACCAAGCTAGATTTATCCTAGGAACACAAGGTTGGTTTAGCATCTGAAGATTAATTAATGTAATATGCTATACTGAGAATAAAGGACAAAATCCACATGGTCATGTCAACACATGCATAAAACTTTGACAAAATTCAACACTCATTTGTGATAAAACTCTCAACAAACTATGAATATAAAGAAATTTTCTCAACCAGATAAAAGGCATCTATGAAGAACATATAGCAAACATCATTCTTAATAGTGAAAGACTACAGGCATATCCCATAGATTTGAGAACAAAGCAAGGATGTCCATTCTCACCACTTCTGTTCAATATTGTACTGGAAGTTCTAGACAGCCAATAAGGCAAGAAAAAGAAATTAAAGGCATTCAGATTGGAAAAGAAAAAATAAAATTTTCCTTATTTGCAGATGATATGATCCTGTATCTGGAGGATCCTGGTAAATCTAAAAAACTAGAACTAATAAATGGGTTAAACAATGTCACAAGATACAAAAATCAATGTCTAAAAAAATTCATTTATATTTCTATACACTTATAATTACCAATCCTAAAATGAATGAAAAAAGTAATACAATTCACAATAGCAATAAAAAGGCTATGATACTTAAAAAATGTAACAAAAGATGTGGAAGTACTGAAACCTACAAAACATTGCTGACAGAAATTTTAAAAGATCTAAATAAATGGGGAGATATGCTACATTAATGAATGACTCATTATTGTTAAGAGGCTAATTCTCCCCAAATTGTTCTATACATATATACTATATAATTTTAACCAAAATTTTTGAAAAGTCAAATTTTTTTTCTAGAAATTAACGTTGATCCTAAAGTTTACATGGAAATGCAACATACCTAGAATGGCGAAACAATTTTGAAAAAGAAACATAGTTGGAAAACTTACTCTACTCATTTTCAAAACATTATAAAATAATAGTAAAGACTATCATAATAGTGTAAGGATAGCTATATACATCAATGGAAATAAATAGAAAGTCCAGAAAATCCTTACATTGTGGCAAATTGATTTTTTTTTTGTCTGAAAATGCCTTTATTTCGTCTTCATTTTTTATTAGCATATTCATTATTACAAACTATAATTTTTCTTCATGACCCTTACCCAACTAATCACTCCCCAAACCTCCTTCCTCTCCCCCCTCCCCCAAATCTCTAGTATCCTTAGGTTTGTTCTCTCCTTCTGAAAGTTCAGCATGTTTTTGTGTTCTTCTCTTTTCCCTCCTTTCTTCTTTCCTTTCTTCCTTCCTTCTTTCCTTCCTTTCTTCTTTCTTTCCTTCCTTCCTTTTTCTCTTTCTCTCTTTCTTTCTTGCTATCTTTCTTTTTTTCCTTCTTATTTAGCACTCAATTATGAGTGAGGACATGTGGTATTTCTCTGTGTCTGGCTTATTTCCCTTGACAATTTTCTCCAGGTTCATCCATGTTACTGTAAGTGGCAGAATTTCATTCTTTTTGTGGCTGAGTAGTATTCTATTGTGTATATGTACTACATTTTCCTTATCCAGTCATCTGTCAGTGGACATTTAGGTTGGTTCCATATCTTGACTGTTGTAAATAGAGCTCTGATGAACATGGGAGTGCACATATCCCTTTGAAATGATGATTTCCATTCCTTTGGATATATACTCAGTAGTGGGATTGCTGAATCATGTGGCAGTTCTATCTGTAAACGTTTGAGAAACCTCCACAATGTTTTCCATAATGGCTGGACGAATTTATAGTCCCACCAACAGTGTAGAGTTTCCCTTTCCCTGCATCCTTGCCAGCATTTGCTATTCTTGGTCTTTTTAGTAATGGACAGACTAACTGGGGTGAGAAGATATCTCAATGTGGTTCTGATTTGCATCTCCCTGATGATTAGTGATGTTGACCATTTTTTTCATGTACCCGTTGGCCATTTGTATGTCTTTCTTTGAAAAATGTCTATTCATCTCCTTTGCCCATTTTTTATTTTATTTTATTTTATTTATTTATTTTTTACTGTGTAGTTGTTTGAGTTCCTTACATATTCTGGATATTAATCCTTTGTCAGGTGTATAGTTTGCAAATATTTTCTCCCCTTCCACAGGTTGTCTTCCCACTCTGTTGATTGTTTCCTTTGTTGTGAAGAAGTTGCTTAGTTTGATGTAATCCCATTAATTTATTTTTTCTTTTGTTGCTTGTGCTTTTGGGGTCTTATTCATAAAGTCTTTGCCCAGTCCTACTGCCTGGAGTATTTCCCGTATGTTTTCTCTTAGTAATTTTATGGTTTCGGGTCTTATGTTTAAGTCTTTAATCCATTTTGAGTTGATTTTGGTATATAGTGAGAGGTACAGGTCCAGTTCCACTCTTCTGCATACGAATGCTCAATTTTACCAGCTCCATTTATTGAAGAGGCAGTATGGAAGCTCCCAATGTATCTTGTTGTTGTCTCTGTCAAAAATCAGTTGGCTGTAAGTATGTGGGTTGATTCCCAGGTTTTCTATTCTGTTCCATTGGTCTGAGTGTCTGCTTTTATGCCAGTACCATGCTGTTTTCGTTACTATAGCTTTATAATACAATTTGAAGTCAAGTAGTGTAATGCCTCCAGCTTTATTTATTTATTTATTTGCTCAGGGTTGCTTTGGCTATTTGGGGTCTTTTGTTGTTCCATATGAATGTTACAATTGTTTTTTTCTATTTCTGTGAAGAAAGTCATTGATATTTTGATGGGGATTGCCTTGAATCTATAGACTGCTTTGAGAAGTATGGACATTTTCACAATGTTAATTCTTCCAATTCAAGAGCATGGTATGTCTTTCCACTTTTTTGTGTCTTTTAATTTCTTCCAGTTGTGTTTTAGAGTTCTCATTGTAGAGATCTTTCACCCCTTTGGTTAAATTGATTCCTAGGAATTTTCTTTGGCAACTATTGTAAATGGGCTTATTTTCTTGATTTCTTTTTCTGTTAGTTTGTTACTGGAGTATTAAAATGCTAGAACTTTTTTGATTTCCTGGTTAATTTCTTCTTGGACCCATAGGTCATCAGGAGCCTGTTGTTTAATTTCCATGCATTTGTATAGTTTTCAGAGTTTTGCTTGTTATTAATTTCTAGTTTTAATCTGTTGTGGTCTGAAAAAATACTTGGAATGATTTTGATTTTGTTAAATTTGCAGAGACTTGATTTGTGACCTAACATGTGGTCTATCCTGGAGAATGTTACATGTGCTGATGAGGAGAACATATATTCTGTAGTTATTGGATGAAACATTCTGTAGATATCTGCCAGGTCCAAACGGTCTAAGGTATAGTTTAAATCCTGTGTTTCTTTGTTAACTTGTTGCCTGGAAAATCTGTCCAATTTTGAGAGAAGGGTGTTCAGGTCACCTGCTATTACCATATTAGGGTCTATCTCTTTCTTTAGGTCTAAGAGTGTTTGCTTTATATAACTGGGTGCTCCAGTTTTGGGTACATATATATTTATGATTGTTACATTTTCTTGCTGGATAGAACCTGTTATCATTATATAGTGGCCTTCTTTGTCTCTTTTTATGGCTTTTGGTTTAAAGTCTATTTTACCCTATATAAAAATAGCTACTCCTGCTCATTTTTGGTTTCCATTTGCATGGTATATCTTTTTCCATTCCCTCACTTTTAGTCTGTGTGTGTCTTTACAGTGAGGTGAGTCTCCTGAAGGCAGCGTATAGTTGAATCTAGCTTTTTAATCCAGTCAGTCTGTGTCTTTTGTATGGGGAATTTAATCCATTTACATTTAGGGTTGTTATTGACAGATACTGTTTTACTCCCATCATTTTATTGCTGTTTGTTTAGATGTTTTAAATATCTTTTGCTCCTTTCTTCCCCTTTTACTCCTTTCTTCCCCTTTTATTTTTTGCATTCAATATTAGACAGAATTTTCAGGTGGCATGACTTAGCGTCTTTCTCTTTCTCTTTGCATTTTTGTTTTAATGGCAGGTTGTGCTCTTTCTTGTGTATCCATGATAGTGATTATTGCCTTCAGATTCCGGATGCAGTACTCCCTTGAAAATTTCTTGCAGGGCTGGCCATGTGGTGGTGAACTCTCACAATTTTTGTTTGTCTGGGAAATACATTATTTCTCTCTCATTTCTGAAGGATAGCTTTGATGGGTATGGAAGCATTGGCTGGCATTTTTTTTCTTTTACTCTTTTGAATATATCATCCCATTTTCTTCTGGCCAGAATTCTGAAATCTGGTAAGATTTCAGTTGAGAATTCTGCTGTTACTCTTATGGAGTCTCCTTTTAGGGGGATTGATGCTTTTCTCTTGCTGCTTTTAGAATTGTCTTTGAGATTTGCCAGTTTGACTATAATGTGCCTTGTAGCAGACCTTTTTGGATTGATTCTGTTTGGTGATCTCTGGTCTTCTTGGATCTGAAGGTCTTCATCTCTCCCTATACCTGGGAAATTTTCTGTTATTATTTCCTTGAATAGGTTTTCAATGCCTTTTCCTTTCTCCTCCCCTTCTGGAATACACATGATTTGGATGTTTGTGTGCTTGGGGTTGTCTACTAGCTCTCTTAGATTTTCTCCATTTAAAAAAAAAAAATTTTTGTTTTGGTCCACCTGGGTTATTTTGAAAAGACCATCTTCAGGATCTGAAATTCTTTCTTCTGCTTGCTCTAGCCTGATGCTCAAGCTCTCTGATGTGTTTCTTATTTCAGTGAATGAATCTTTCAGTTCTAGGAGTTCTACTACATTCTTTTTAAAGGTGTTAATCTCTTTGTAAATTTCCTCCTTCAAATTCTGGATATTTTTTCTAGTTTCATTGTGTTCTCTAATTGAGTCTTCTCTTATCTCTTTGAGTTTTCTTAAGATCGTTGCTTGGAATTAATTTTCAGACATTTCAAACTGTTTCCTGCTCTACGAGGTCTGGTACTTGAGAATTACTGTATTCTTTTCATGGTGTCATATCTTCTTGTTTATTTTTTCACTCATGTTTGGGCATATGGTAGAGCACTTGTTTCTTCTATTACTCTGGAGTGGGCTATGAGGAGAAAGACTCCTTCCTCTATTTGCCAGCTCCGTTGATGACTCTTCTGTATCAGTGCAGTTAAGTGCATGGCAGACTGCCTATAAGGTGGCGCTGGATGCTACTGTAGTGGTGAGCCATCCTTGCAGTGGCAGTAGGTGGGGTAGTGGCTGTGATGGACCATCTCGGTTCCTGCTAGGGGAGTGGGAGGAGTTTTCTGGGGCTTCAGTTTGGGTCCCCAGTGGTGCATGGTATGCTGCTCACCTTGGCTTGGTAAATTGATTTGCAACAAAATGCCAAGACCATTGAATTGGGAAATGATACTTTCTCCCATAAATAAATCTGAGACAACTGATTATCTATATGCAAAAATTAAATTAAAAAAAATCAGCAGAGACCCTTACCTCACATCAAGTATAAAAATTAATTCAAAATGGATCATAGACTTAAATGTTAAACCTAAAATTTAAAAAAAACCCATAGCAGAAAATCTTTGTGACCTTTGCTTAAGCAAAACTTCTTCGGTATTATACCAAACCATGATTCATAATATAAAAATTTGATATATTGGAATTCATTGAAATTCAAAACTTTAGAACTTCCACAAGCATCATTTAAAAATGAAAAGACAAGCCACAGCCTGGGAGAAAATATTTGCAAATCAATATATAATTAAGGACTTATATCCAAAAAATTCTTATAACTCAATAACATATATAAAAAATTCTTATAACTCAGTGAGACAAACAACCCACTTAAAATGAGCAAAAGATATGAATAGACCTTTCATTAAAGAAGATACACGAATGACTAAAAAGTACATGAAAAGATAATCATTAGTCACCAGAAAATGCAAATTAAAATCCTGAATACCACTACACATTTATTAGAATGGTGATAATCTGGGGCCGGCCCGGTGGCGCACTGCTACAGTGCGCCGCTTGGGAAGCGCGGCGGCACTCCCGCCGAGGGTTCGGATCCCACATACAGACCGGTTCCCGCTCACTGGCTGAGCC
>NW_007729335.1:151280-156217 GCF_000696425.1 Galeopterus variegatus
AAAAAAAAAAAAAAAAAAAAAAAAAAAAAAAAAAAAAAAAAGAATGGTGATAATCTGTAAGTCTAAGAATGCCAAGTGTTGGCAAGGATATGGAGAAACTAGAACCATCATACCTTGCTGGTGGGAATGTAAATTGGTACAGTCACTTCAGAAACAATTTTTCCATTCCTTAGAAGGTTAAACATAGGGCCGGCCCGGTGGCGCACTGGATAGTGCGCCGCTTGGGAAGCGCGGCAGCGCTCCCGTCCGAGGGTTCGGATCCCACATACAGACCGGTTCCCGCTCACTGGCTGAGCGAGGCGCGGGAGCAACGCCGAGGCTTGCGATCCCGTCGCCGGTCCCCGGTCCGGTGCGGGGGCAACACTGAGGATTGCAATCCGTTGCCGGACACGGAAAAAAGACAAAAAGACAAAAAAAAAAAAAGAAGGTTAAACATAGTTACCACATGACCCAGCAATTCCAACTAGCAATATACCCAAGAGAAATGAAAATATGCCTCCACTAAGAGTTTATGTAAATATTCATAGCAGGAATATTCACAATTTCATAATATTCATAATTTTAAAAATCTGAAAATAAATAAAATGCTCATCACTTGGTGAATGGATAAAGAAAATCTAGTATATCTACAATAATGGAATACTATTCAGCAGTAAAAAGGAACAAACTACTGATACATGCTAGAACATGGGTAAACATTATGCTAAGTGAAAGAAGCTGGACACAATAGACTATACATTCATGTGACAATTTCTAGAAAAGGAAAATCTATAGAGAAAGAAAACAGATCATAGCTGCCGGAGGCTGGAGGCTGGTGGATTGATCACATATGCACATGAGAGAACTTTTGGGGGATAATGGAAACATTCTAAGAGTGGAGTGGGGTGATGGTTGCACAAATTTATAAATTGACTAAAAATTATTGAATTGTCCATGTATAATGGGTAAATTTTATGGTATGCAAATTATACTTCAATAAAAGTGTTAAACAAAAATATTAAATTTCCCAATTTAAGAATGTCCTTAACTAATTTAAATTCTTAAAGAACCTTTGTGGAAAAAAATACCCTATGCCTGTGAATGAAAGCCCTTGGACTGCCTATTTGCAACCTCAGTGCTAGGTGGTATGAATAAAAATTTGAATAAGGTCTTTGTCCTCCAGGAGTTTAAGACTCAAAGGGACAAAATGGAATATTAAACAGTTACAAAATGGTATGATACTATAAGTGGGATGTGCGGGGAGATATAGGGTCCCAAAGAACTTCTGGCTCTGACTGAAGTCGGGTAGTGGTGGGGCTACCACAGAGGAGATGACCCTGGAGCTGGGTTTTAAAGGGCAAGTAGGAATTCAGGGGATTGCACGTGCAGGAAATGAAGAATAGGAGTAGGTAATATTTTCAGGCAGAGGGAACAGAACGGGCATAAGTCTAGGGGTGTGCGAAAGCAATTCCCTTTCTGAGAACTGGGGAGGTTTGAGGCCTGGTGCACATGGAGAATTGAAAAGGCCAGAGAGGAAGGCAGGGGCCTGATCACAAAGAACTTTACAGGCTGTATTGAAGTCTTTGGACAAAGGGATTAAGCAGGATTGACTTGTTGGAGGAACATGGACATGCTTCTTTTGGCCTAAATTAAACTTTGTATATTTTGGCAACATCACATTGCACTAATTTTAAAAACATTTATTAATATACTGCTTATGTGTGCCAGGCACTATTTTTTATTTTTATTATTATTGTTTTATTTTATCATTACGCAATGTAAAGATTTTTTTGTGGCTCTTTACCAATTTCTGCCTAACATATTAATCCTATCGACAGTGATTCTCAAACTCTAACCTGCCTTGGAATCACTTGGAAGTCTTAAAACAGAGAAATCAGAGTTTCTGATTTAGTAGGTCTGAAGTGGAGCTGGAGAATTTGCATTTCAATCTAGTTCCCAGGAGCTGATGCTGCTGATCAGGGAACACACTTTGAGAATGACTGCTTTATATCCACCTTATAATAAAGGTACCATTTATCATCACAACCATTCCCATCTTATAGAAAACAGATAGAAGGCTGTGTAATTTGCCTAAAGCCATATAGCTCTTAGCAGTCAAGATGGAGCTCAATGCCAGACAATGTCTGCCGTGTCTCCTAGTTCACTGATTGCAAACAAGCAGAGTTAAGTACCAGCATTTTCAATTCTTGCTTGCAACTATCAAAAATATATCACTCACACACACACTTTGGGCCTTAACTGACACCTGAGATAAAAGTTAGAGATGATAACATGCCAAAGGGGTGGCAAGGGAAAGTCTTTGAGAAACTCTTCAGGCCATTCCAATGAAGTTATTATTTTAGCACTACTGGGATAAGGCCAGAATTTAGAAATGCACAAGTATCAATGCACAAAATCACTAATTATATACATAAAAGGAAATCACATTATATGTCATAATTCAAAATTGAACTGTATATGAACACGCAGTATTTGTTGTTTTAAATATAATTATTTTAAATTTTTTAAAAGTTATAAAAACTAACAACACCTAGAGAAGATAATCTTGTTACACATGCTACTTTGGGGGTCTCAAAATGAAAACGGCATTTCTTTCATGAATCAGCTTGATTTTCACATCTTGATCTAATTTATAGCACCTCCCTGGTATCCTCCCAGTAAACAGTGTTTCTTAAATTGGTGGCATTATGTTATTTTTGAGAATCAGCTTGATTTTCACATCTTGATCTAATTTATAGCAGCTCCCTGGTATCCTCCCAGTAAACAGTGTTTCTTAAATTGGTGGCATTATGTTATTTTTGAGATCTGAATCACAGAGACTGTAATACAAGGCTACATGCTCCATCTTGTTGTTTTGTAGAGTGCTGTATATCTAATTAAATCTTCTTACAGGTCCATAAAAAGACCCAACATTAAGAAAGCAACGTGTATTAGAGAAAGCCCCAGGGCAGATTGGAGAAGGGGTTTCTTCACTGACAATAAGCACATTTGCTTAAGTTGAAAGTTAAGTAATAATATATTAATGAGTACTTGAATATTTTTAAATATTGCCCAAGCATAGTCAGATCATACTACCACATTTATGGTGTGGAACTGAAAATGGGTCATGTTCTTGCCAGCAACACTTCAGCTTCCCAAGAAATACTGGGAATAAATAAATGATTTACCATGTGGCCAGTACTGCATCCCCCTCTTGGTGAGAGAATTGTAGCTCACTTTATTTAAATCAACTTATTATTTTACCCCTTTTTATTTATTGTTTTGCTATTCTTATGCCCTTGTTTTACTCAGAGAATTTATTCAAAATCTGAGTTACACAGCAACAATACAAATATCCTTTTTTCCCAAGGGATTGTATATTATGGTCATTGTTCTGTCCTTACTGTTAAATCTCAGGGGCTACAGACCTAGGAGTGAAGGCCTTCAACCACTAAAATTCCCTTAGGAGACCATTGGAGTGGTATTTTCTCCCATTAGTTGGCTACAGGGTTCCCTGAATAGTGATATTTCCCTGAAGGGAAAAGGGCCTGGTCTTCCAGCTTTCCAGCAACAAAGCAACAAATTCCACAAATCCAACTTAGGAACTCTTGCTTAATATGCTGCTAGAGTTAGAATTTCCAGGTCAAGCTGAGATTTATGGTCTTTCCAAGTCACAGTGATTCAGAGGTGGGGCCTTGAAGGGCAGAGGCCGGGCCTGTGGCTTTCCCTTGGGGCACCTCCACCACTCCATGCTAGGGCATTAGGGTAACTGGGAGTCCTCCTTGAACAGAAAACCTTGTTATCCCTGAGAGTCAAAGCGTTTGAACCTCCCACTAATCCACTCCTGCTTCCCGAACACATTCAGACAGGCAAAGTCGATGCTGTAGAATCTGAAAGATAAGGCTTCTGACATTTGCAGGTCAATAGAGAGATTTGCTAAAGCCATCTAGATTTATCTTCTGTCCAGTCAACTCAACCAAACTGGAGGCACCTAAGCAGCTCTTTTTGCTTGTGTTCTTCTTTGAGAGGGGCCCTGTCTTCGGGGAGGGGTACACAGAAGGGAAGAACAGAAAGGCAAAAGCAGATTGGAGAGTTTGTATCTGGTTTGTTAGTACTCCCTTCCAGGAACCCCAGAGAACTGGTCTCCATTGCACTCCAGAGCTTCCAGGGGTAGGAGTAGGAAGCCCCCCTCCACCCTCCCAGGCCATCGTTAAGCTCCCTTCCCGAGTCACGGGGTCTGACGACCATGCCACTGAACCATCCAGGGCACGGTTAATGCCTGGCATGTTTTGAATCCCTGACTTCATGTGCTTCTAATAGTTCCCACGACAGTTTACTTTTCCATTCTGTTTCCGGAGGCCGCCTGGCCGGCCAGTGTCTTCCGCTGACCTTTAAAGTTAGCGCTGCTTTCAGATGCTGGGCTTTTCTTCTTTTGTTTAAATAGCAACGAAACCAACAAAATTTTTTCAAATCGGGTTTCCAGAGTTAAGAAACTGTAGAGAAAAAAATTATATTATATATGCATCTGGATATATATATTTTTTCCTCTTCTGGATTAAAACTGGGCAGATGGGGTGAACCTCAAAAGGTGAAGTGCGTGCGGTTCCCTGCCTCAGGTCCCCAAGACACAGTCATGTGTGGATGCAGACCCTTCCCTCCAATTTATCCCGACAGCTAGCGCTGCTTTTCCTGGCCATTGTCCCATGTCCCTGATGCTTCCTCCTCCACCGTCCCCTTCCTCCTCGGGCACCTCGCCCGCTTCCTCCCGCCAGCCGCAACCAGATTCGCTGGGGTCGGGACGCTGCCAGGACGCCCTCCAACATCCCGCGTTCCCGGCGCAGGTGCGCCCCCCCTCGCTCCGCCCTTTCCCAAGGCCCCGCCCCCGCGCTCTCGTCACAGTGACGCGCACCCCGCGCAGGCGCAGCTCGGCACCCACTCCCTCCCGCGGCCGGCCGCCC
>NW_007729335.1:156887-176214 GCF_000696425.1 Galeopterus variegatus
CGGCCGCGGCGGGATTGCGGCACCTCGGGAGGCGTCCGCATCCCGCGCCCCGCCCCGGAGCGGGCCGAGTGCGGGGCCAGGTCTCTCTGTAGGGTGTGTACTCTTTTCTGAATTTTTCCTTTTTCAAACAAATCTAGAAATCTGGCCGCAGCAAGGTGGCTCGTCGGTCAAACTGCAGCTTTACAATAGAGTGGGAATATTGTCTGCAGAAAAAGGACAGCGGGGTAAGGAAGGGGGAGCCGTGGCATTCCCGAGGGAGAGCTAGAATTTTAAGGATTGGGAAGCCTACGTTCTTTTCCGTAGTCATCGCCTGTTGATTTCTTTCCGGACCATTTTGCAAAAACCTTCCTGCCTTTTACTTGGGATCCACGAAAGTGGCAGCTTTTTATCCTGGGGGTCCTGGAGCTGGTTGCTAACAGTTGGATCAGATGCAATCCAGTACCTTCATCAGGAGTTCGTTCAAGTCCAGTATTGGGGGAGAGTTTAGCAGTGGGGTTCTTAAGTCCGTAGAGGCTAAGGATATAGGACCTTTCAAACTGTCAAGTTACTTTTTTTTCTCTTCCATTTTAGTTGAGTTCATTTTCAAAGTCTTAGGAGCGGTGGTAAAGCTGACTTAATGTATTAAATAAACATTTTATCAGGTTCTCAGGTGAAGCATGGCTTGCAAGTGATGGACCTGCAAGTGTTGGACGTCCTGTTGATTCTTCACCAAATTCCTGTCAAACATCAAATGCCTCAGTTTGGATTCCTTGTATGGAGTTGGGGTGCTGTGTCCCAAATCAGTCTTTAACTTAGCGGAATGTATATCAGTGTACTTTAAAGCCTGGGTTTTCAAGGCTTATGTAATCAGTTTGTTAATTTATAATCTTGTTACATTGCTTTCCAGATTTATAAAATCATTCGCTTAAGGAAGCTTGTCTTCAACGTCTGCTTAAATATTTCTCTTGTAATTGAATTCCTGAAGAGGAATGTACTGTACAAGTGATTAAAGCATACTGATTAGACACGTTTCTGTTTTTAAAGAATACCGTATACATGTTGATTCTTTTATCCAACTATGTGGGTAATTGTGAGGAAAACCAGTGATATTCCCATTTTACAGAACTAGACATGAGAGAAATTACAGGACATTCCAAAGGTCACATATTGAAGCAGTGTAGAAAATCAAGTGCACGGTGCTAACTTTTCTTAGTACTGCCATCTTGAAGGCTTTCCTGGCAGGAAACTTTGAGTACCACCTTTCCATTTTTTAAATTTGCATGATCAGTTTTTGTTGTTTCGTTTTGTGCACAAAAATTACTCTGGCCCTATTCATTTTTTATGATTCTGAGTAAGTTTTTCTGTATTATTGCGGCAAGATCCATTAGTTTAAAATGTTCTAGAACCCAGAAGTTATACTAGTTTTTGTTTTTCTAGACCAGAAATATAGATTGGGCCTTTGTGGTTCAGATTGAATCATGTAATCCTTAAAGAAAGGCTTTTAAATGTCATTATTAAAATTGAAGGGCATTCATGATATTTTTACTGGTCACCTAAACTTCACTGTGGGTGCTTTCCCTCGTATAGAAAGTGAAACTAAATAGAAAAAAAGTTGTTTATTTTTTGGAGATACTGAGCAGCCATGGTTCTAAGCACTGGTATAAATAAGACATGATTTTTTTTCCCAGTAGCAACTTGTCTGAGGTTAAGAGCTCTTTCTGCTGCCCAGGAAGAAAAGGGTACGAATGAACTTTCCACCTGGTCAGAATTTTGGAAATTAAAAACATAGGTGAAAAACTCTAAAGACTTATTTTAATTGCATCCCAGCTGTTTGCTTAACAACCAGAAGAAAGGTTTTAGTCCAAATGCTTTTGTAAGAACACTTATTCACGATTTATTTGCTTCCCAGTGAGCATATATGTGCAGGTAAATTCTTAGAGCAACTTAAATGGGAAAGTTGATTGGATTCTAGCAGCTTCGAAGATACTTAACATTTGATCATTTATTCATGAAACCTTTGTGTGCCCGTTTTTGAGGTCCTTTAGTAGAGGGTAGCAGTAGAAAAATGAATAAAAACCTATTGGGGAACACTGGGGTAAAGAGTGACAATATGAACAGACGAATGCTGTGGTGAGGCATAGGGAAAACCCTGCAGAAGCACAGAGACGGGGGCAGTGGACAACCTGACTTGGGAATGCTTCACAGAGGAGGTGATGGTTGAACTGGTCTTAAAGGGTAGGTGGAGCTTCCAGTCAGAAAAGGGAAGGGTTCAGGGAGGATGAGAAGACAAGGCCAAATGGAAGGAGAACTTCTTTCCAAATGGGTAAAAGGGATTTGAGGAGGTAGGGACAAGGCAGCTGTTCTGCAAAGGGAAGGGTTCAGGGAGGATGAGAAGACAAGGCCAAATGGAAGCAGAACTTCTTTCCAAATGGGTAAAAGGGATTTGAGGAGGTAGGGACAAGGCAGCTGTTCTGCAGTAGGTTTGGGGGATGGAGGAGGAAGGATTTTGGTATTTTGTTTTAGTTTGGGAAGAGCTGGTATAAAAATCCCTTGGGCTTGCTGGCCTTACAAGAGAGCATTGGAAGTGTGTTGTCTGCTCTGGATGATCCGGAGCCACATTATTCACACAGATGAGGATCATTTCCTCATCTGCTTTTCTGCACATCTGCTTTGGGTTGTGGCCCAATATCCCAGGGGAAACCTTTTCTTGCCAGTGTTAGGGGAGGAACCTGTTTAAAGAGGATTCCTGTTTTGCCCTCCCTGAACATTTATTTCTCTGCTGTCACTTTCAGAGCCTCCTGAGAGCCTGCTTTGGCACGTCCAACATTTGGCCTCTACTCAGGTAGGCTCTTCCATGACAAATCAGACTTCTTTCCCTTTTGTTACTTGTGTTGTGCCCCCCAGTCTGCTGCTGTGTGGCTACTCAGCATTTACTTCAAAATCAAAGGACATCATCTGTCCATGTAGTGTTAACGTTTAAGTTCTGGAGTGTCTCCAGGCTCACAGCAAGACTGGGTCTCTACATGTAAACACATACCCCTTCAACTACATATTTGCCTGGGCTATTTGATGAAGGTTAAATAATGGTCAAGAAACCTTTGAAACTAATGGTCCAGGAGTATGGATTATACAGTGTAACTGTGGTTAAATCACACCCGCACTGAGCCTCGGTTTCTCAGTTGTGGGCATGCAGTTATCTTTCTTAAACCCAAAAGACTGAGCTCCTTCAAGTCAGAGAACACTTCTTGTATACCCAAGAAGTATCTTGGTGAAAAAACTTTAAAAATCTAATGTTTAGTTTGTTGACTTTATCTGCCTATTAATAGAAGTCATATCCATTTTAATACAGCTGGGTTGGATTTAAATTGTTTTTCAATTATATAATTTTAGAACTAGAAGCATGTCTTCCACTCCGTGCTAGCATGTCATTGATGCTCAGGAAATGTTTGCTTCTGTCATGTATTTCCAGTCTGAGAATGGAACCACCAGCTACCACTCTCCACTAAAGTCATTCTAGATTTCCCTTTTTGCCTTAACCGCCTGTGTATTGAGTTTTTGGATTCTACTTTTGAAATGTTTCTCCTCCTACATCCTCATCATCACTGCCTAGATACTGGCTGCCCTCATTTTTAACTTTTTAAGTAAGCACTTATCTGCAGACATTTTCAGTAGTCTCCTTACCTTTCCTCCAGCTCTAGTCTTGCCCATCCAGTCTGATCTTTACTTTGCTGCCAGAGTGATTTGTTAAACTGTCATCTCTGATTGCTGTTCTTCTGCTCAGGATTCTTTGGCTTTTTAGGCCTGCCTTCATTTGTTCATTTATTAAAATGTGTCTGTACAAGGCTACTTCAAAAAAGTTCATGAAAAAAAAAGATAATACAAATCTTTCCATGAACTTTTTGAAGTATCCTCTTATATTTTGGGTAGATGCTGTACTTGGCAGATATAGAGCTTGAGTAAAACAGACATGGGCCTTACATGGGCAGAACTTATCATTTAGTCCAGTGGGGGACACAACTATGTAATCACACAAGTAATTACATGACCTCACAATTGTGATGAGGGCCGTAATGGCAAAGAACATGACACTGTGACTGGGTACAGGGAGCTGATGTGTACAAGGGAGGTGATAGTGATAGTGTGGTGAAATTTGTGTTTAGGTTAAATATTATAAAAATAGCAATTATTAATAGAAGCTAGCAAATTTAGGATTATGATGAGGGGATTATAGGTAAGGATAGCCATTATTCATCCTATATGTGCAGTTGATGAGTAGGCTATAATTTATAATATAAACTGATTACATAAATTATGTACCTTATATTCTGGTTATTTGCACAGAATCCAAGGCTATTTAGGTATCTGGCCCTTCCCTACATGTCTGACCTTGTCTCCTATGCTCTGCATACATTATTGTCCCAAACATACTATGCTCTTTCAGGTCTCTTTCTTACCATCACCAATTTCAATTCTTTGTTCAAGCACACACAGAATTAATTTCTCTGGGGGGCCTTTTATGAACTCCCTAAGGCACATTTAGGGGAAAGAACACCTCTTTTTGCATGTCTGTTCCTGTTAGAGATTGTAAATAACTTGGGGCAGGGACCTTCCTAGTATATCCCATAGAGATGTCTAGGGGCCAGTTTGTTGGGCCAGTTGGGGACGAAGGTTCCTATAACAAAATAAGATGGGGAACTAAGTATACAACTCCTCTCAAATATTGGAACCTCCTGGGAGGGTGGCCAGTTATGAAAAGTTGGGGAATATAATCTCTGTGTGTTTTGATCGTACTCACAACTTGTTAATATTCACATATATTATCCCATTTAGCTTTCACAGTAACTGTCCAGAGTGGTGATTATCTTTGTTTTATAGATAAAGATGTGCTTGTTCATAGAAGTTGAGTAACTTGTTGGGCTCTATATCCTATGGCACTCTTTCCACTGTGCTATTGTGCTGCTCTGCATATTTGCTGAATAAATGAATTTTGGTCGTTCCTAAAGCACACCTCTGTGGTGAAGATAATAAGAAAAGTTGTCCATGTGGTTCTTTGAAATGTTGAATCTGAGGATTGCTATGCTAGCTCCTTCTCTGATGTTTCCTTCTCCCATATGTACATGCACACCTCTTAGTTCATTATATTGACTTTTACTTAACTAGGGGAAATATTTGAATAACACGTCAAACTTGATTTAATATTCTGCTATGTTGGTTCCTCTATACTAGAGAGATATTTTAATGTAAGTTTTACTCTTACAGTATGACTTATCTTGATAAAGTCCATTTTAGATTTAGGATACTATACTAACAAATACGAGGGGTCTTCAAAAAGTTCATGGAAGGATTTGTATTATCTCTTAATTCAGTTTTTCCACATATAGTTCTCTCTTTATTGGCATAAAATATTATGAATGGTGCTAAAGACATTTGGAACGAGAATATTCAGTCTTCAGTTTCAGGGCATGACTTTGTCCTTTGCTCTATTTTATGAGTATTTGCTAATCCTCTTGTGAATGCTTTTTCAGAAAGAAATAGAAAGAATGTAATTTGCAAAGTGCATTAAAATTGCAGTTTGGGAAAGGATAAAGTTTTTAAAGAGAAAATAGAATGTGCCTAAATTTTACCCGAATTACTTACCTGGTGTTGGCTGGGGAGGAATCTTGCCATCACAAAATTGTATACAAACAATTGTGTAAAGTTCTTTTCAAGCTGCCATTTCATTTTTAGGTGACAAATAATTACCTCCATCTGCCTTTTGAATGGTTATTTGCCCGTAACTTCCTTCTTTAACTTAAAAAGCAGATTTTAAACATTTCAAAAAGTTTTTAACGAAATTATTTGTTAATAATATTTGTTAGGTGAGTTTGTTTATAATGTTTGTTAGATGGGTCTTTGGTGCAGGGAATTTCCTTCATTAAATTGATTGCTGTGGCAGGTAACTCGTATGGCATATCAGAATTGGAGAAACACCAGAAATGTCAACCTAGATTTAGTTTAGTGCTTTTGTTTCCCTGGGAATTAGAAAGGCCTAGGTAAAGGGAGGCATTGTATTGCTACAGGAAAAAATGCAAGGTCCTGGGGTCAGTGGGACTTGGAGTTCAACCCAGGCAACTCTTAACCTTGTATAGGACCAGGACAGAGTCTCTTTGGCTTTGCTTTCTCATTTGTGAAATGGGTATGATACCTCATTTATGTCACTGATTGTGAAGAAATAAATGATATAACAAATGTAAAAAGCCCAGTAAATACATAGATTCCCAGTGGTTAAATCGTTTCCTCTTCTTGAGACCTACATTCAAACAAAACTGGAATTCTAATGTGCAATTGTGGCAGTAAAAGACATTTTTAAAATTTGAAATGAGAATGAAAGAAAAGTCAACTGTGGTTTGTTATAAAACTCATTTCTTTCTACACCTGTTTAGGTTAGTAGTGGATTTTTAGGATAGTAGTGTGTATATGGGTGATAATGAGAGAGATCTAATAAGTCAAAAATTTGTGTTTGACAAAACTTGGTGTCTTACGGACCTTTGAAGTGAACGATGAACTTTTAAAATTGATTTAAATTCTCTGATGACCTATTTCTATGTGCTGTCATGTTAATACCTAAGGGATTTTCCTCTTCTGTTGAAGCCTTATATCAACTCGTTGACAAGAAGCTTTTCCTGTGCATTTTTAACTCTTTAATGACACTTCAACTTATTCAACAATAGATAATGTGGTGAATTATTTAGTATGGTAAGTTTCCATTGGTTTGAACAGGGTTAGTTTTCATCACAGTCACTTAAATGGTGAGCCATTAGGGATTCTTCAGATCATCCTTCTTCTTATGCACTCTTACTTTGCTGCCTCTGTTTACCCTACTTTTAGGAATGGCATTCCACTACCTGTTGAAGATCTGTCGGCTGCCCCTGTCCTTGGAGAGCCTGCCCTTCTTTAATGTCTTCTACTCTTCTTTTGACATACTTTACCTAGTCTAACTTGTATAATTATTTATCTTTTTATATGTAGATCCTGTTTACTTATTTGTAAGATTCTAAAGGACAGGGATTGTGCTGTGTCCTGTATACTTAGGGCTCGAATTATTTGTTTATGAAAATAACTCAGTGCTCCTGTTCCTTAACCTGAAAGAATTGCATACGTCCCCCTTCAGGGGAAGCAAAATATTTCATTGAATATTTCACCAATTGAGCATCCCTAATCCAAAAATCCGAAATCCAAAGTGCTCCTTTGAGTGTCATCTGTCTTGTAGGCATTAGACAGTATGTTAGATCATATATTTTCAGGGAAATCGGCTTATTTCATAGGTCTCTTAATGGAAAAGTAAATTGAATGAATAATTATGTACAAAAAGTCCAAATTTTAATAACCTTCACCTTTCCTGGATTATAAAAGCAGCACTATGTCAAAAATTTTAGGAGGACTGAAAACCATAAAGAGGAAAAAAAATTCTGTAATCGTATTAATTTAACATTTTGGGTTTTTAAAATACAGATTGAGTATCCCTTATCTGAAATGCTTGGGACCAGAAATGTTTCAGGCTTCTGATTTTTCTGGATTTTGGAATATTTGCAGATACACTTAACACCAATTGAGCATCCCTAATCCAAAAATCCGAAATCCAAAGTGCTCCTTTGAGTGTCATCATGTCTGCACTCAAAAAGTTTTGGATTTTGGAGCATTTTAGATTTCAGATTTTTGGTTTAGGGATTCTAAACCTGTCTGTACATTCACACCAGTTATATGCTTTTTGAAAAATTGGGATAATATGCTATGAAATTTGGTATGCGAATTTTTTTTACTTTACACATTATGTTGTGAGAATTTCCCCATGAGATTAAATAGCTCCAAAGTCCAGCCTGATAGTGTTAATGTTGGGTATACTGTGATTTACTTAACCATTTCCTTATTGTAGACCTTTAGATAATTTCTGATTTTTTTTTAATAAATATCACTGAACTTTGTTGAATATAAATATTTGTCTACATCTGTATTTCTTTAAGACATAAATCTAGTAGTAAAGTTATTAAATCAGGAATATTAATTATTGTAAGGCTCTTGATGCACATATTACCAAATTGCTTTTCAGAAAGGTAACTTTCAGTCTTACCAGTGTAAGAGAATCCCCAATGATCCTGTCTTTTAAGTCAATAAAATGTTGGGTGCCCATATTTTGGTTTACAGTTTATTTTTTTCTGTTCCAACATTCTTTTTTTGACCTTTTTTTAATGACCATTTTCATGACAATATCAACAGGAAAAAAAAGATGATAGGGAGTTAAAATGAGTTTTGACAATGTTAATAAAACCTTTGGAAGAGAGTAGATTCAGATTAAGTTTTTAAATTATCCATAACTTCTAATTATATTCTGTTTTCCTGGCAATGGTGTGTAATTAATTGTGAGTTGGCTTTATTTATTTTGTAGTAAATTTTACACACCAGTTTTTGTTTAGGATATTATTTATTATGTAATCACTTTATGCCAGGGTTGTCACCATACTAATTTTTAGTATGGTGACACACTTAGCATTTTTTTTATCACAAGAGACAGATTTTGTTTTTTTACCACAAGAGACAGATTCTGTTTAGGAATTTGAACATTGCTGGTTCAAGTTTCATGGCTTGCATATTAACCCCTTTCTTTTTAGAAATACTAAGTATTACTCTATATCAGTTAATGATTTGCCTGACTACTTAATATATTCAAATTCCTTGATCAATCCTGGACTATAGCTTGTTTTACTTAGAGGAAAATAAAGATTACTTAAACCAGCAGCACTTCAAGGATTGATCTGCATTGGCAACCCAATCACTGCCTTGAAAGACTGGAACAGGCTTCTCAGTGTGACATTTCTAGTCCCTGCAATGGCCCCAAGTCCATTAAAATTGACTACTTGGAAGAAAACTTAGACCATACATTCATAGGCAGTTACCTTGCCTTGGAAAATGCTTTCTTAGAGATTTGGAGGTACAATTTTGCTGTTAGGACATTTCCAATAAATAATTGACTTTAACCTTTTAATTTGTAGTTCTCATCTTGATTTCATCCAGTGGCTGCAGACTGATACCACATGATAACCACTTTGTAATATTCAGCCAATCTTATATGCATGTGTGAGCATGTGCTAAATAAGAAGGCTGCTTTAGAATGGCCTATTTTAGTGGTGTTTGCTATTTAAAAAGATGTCATCTTAGCTATGTAGTCGTTAAAAATACTGATTTTGAAAAGCTTAGTGCATGGGAAAATATTCGTATAAAGTAAAGGAAAAAGTAGTATTTTACTTTACGTACATTATCTTAGCTTTGTAATGACACATAAGTGTAAAGGATGTATACTTAGACCTGATAAATCATCCTAGATGAGATTGTAGGTGATTTTTATTTTCTTTGTTGTGCTTTTCTTCATTTCCCAAATTTTCTAAAATGAACTTGTATTAACTTGTCAAATTTATTTTTTGGAGAGAAATATTTTTAAAGTAGTTATAAACCTCTCTCCCCCTGACATCCCCCCCTCTGCCCTGTGTATTATCCCATTTTATTAAAAAAAATTTATATCTGGACATAGAAAATAACTTGGAAGGCTGCATACCAAAATGGTAACAGGTGTTATCATAGAGGGTGGGATAATGGATGATGGTTTTTAAAATTCTCCTCTCTTTTTTCCAATCTATATGTTCTAATTGTATTTTTACCCCTAAACAGATATCTCTTTTATAATTGAAACAAAAATACTAAAACAAAGGAAAGTGATATGTCAAGTGAAAAAAGCAGGATACAGGATATAAAGTTATATGTAGAATCGTCCTACCTTTGTAAAATGAGATAATGAAGAAGCTATACATAAATATTTGCAGGTTGGCCACGAAAATATTAATAGTACTGATTTTCAGTTCTAGGACTGTGAACACCTTTTTATTCTTTCTACATCCTATTCTATTTTCCAAATTTTCTACAAAAATATATTACTTTGGGAAAAAATAGAAAGGAACATTTAGCCATTTTTGAAAGGGTAGATTTGATAGAAAGCTATCTTAATATCATTTTAAAAGCAGATACTTAGATTTTGTGAGATATTTCATTGAAAAATCATCAGACTTTGAAATGCCCAGCAAGGGACATTATTTCCTTTATATTACAATCTTACAGCACTCATTTTCAATTTAATGTATTTTAGGATACTGAGCAGCAGAATTTTTATGAAGCAAAAGAAGGATAATAGTTCAGTGAATTCATTCTCTTGAAATACGGTAAAGTAAAAGGATTTCTACTTGGGAGGTAATAACGCCATTGTTATAACAATGATGGTGGTGGTAGCTAGTGTTTACTGAATGCATCCTCTGTGCTAGGCATTGTTCTAAACACTTTACCTACATTAACTCATTTAATACCACAGCCTGTGAGATTGTATTCTCATTACTGAGTAATCATTTTCTGATGAGGAAATGGGCCATACCGAGAGGTCAGGTAACTTGCTGAGGTGTTGTGGCTAGTGATTCATGAGCTGGGACTCATATCCAGTTGCTGATCTTCAGAACCAGTGCTCTATGGACTACCCAGACTGCCTTGCCACGGAGACTGTGGATGAAACGGGATGTTGTAAAGAGAGGCAGGCAAGGATAATGGGAGGAGCTAGCATATTGCACTTGGAACTGAAGGACCAGGCATGCAGGCATCTTAGTGTTCACCTGTCGCTAGATGTGGACTTGTGCCTATGGCTTTGCTGGCCCTGTTTGTGCCTCAGAACTGTCTGTCTCCCCTCATCTCCTCATCCCCAGCAGGAGATTTGTTTTCACATCCAGAGGTCACCCACCTTTCCTCCTCCTTTCACATTTCCAGTCTACTTTCCCAAACCCCCTTGTACTTCTTTTCTCCCTCCCAAGTACATGTGACACTACTCATCTTTAGTGTATAGTATAACTTGCCTTGGCCTAGGATGAATGTTTAGGCCTTGCAGTTATTTGTGTGAAATTTCAGTGTTGTGGAAAGGCCTGCAAGGCTACCTCAGTCAGTATTTCCTCACTGTGCCACAAAGTTGGATGTTAGTGATCTGCTTATGTTCTCTTTGCTCATAGTGATAGTTTCTTTTTTACTGTCAAATGGCAGTCTCTGATGTGAAGGTGTTTTGTGTGTTCCCTGATGCTGGCATCATAATTGATTTCTGCTTTCCCGCTGGAGGACAGTATGTTGTAAAGATTACTCTACCCTATTTGGCTGTGGTAGTGGGTGTTTGATGAGTCAGTAGGGGCTCCTGGAAGTGGGGTAGGTTTCGGAAGCCAGGCTGAGTAGGATTGGAGCCAGAGACTGCTGCCTACCAGGCAAGTTGAGCCTCATTGTACCTACCTTGCAGGCTCATGGTGAGGATTCAGCAAAACGTGGGTTCAGGGCCTGTTACCCAGGAAGCATTTAGAAAATGACAAATGCACTGTTGTTCATTATTATTGTTTCTTCCTTCCACTGGAAGAATCTTTCTGGCTTGTCCACTTGGAAAAATTTCTGTTTACCTGTTCACTCTGAAATTCCTGTTTATTAAAGGTTCCTTAAAGGAGTTGTAATTCACAGAGGGCAGAAAGATAGGAGGAGACTGGGTCACTAAAGACAAATTTTGCCACTTTTAATACCTTTGTCTAGATCCAGCCTTACGGTATATATTTTGACTTTAGGTAAAGTTAAAGCAAATAGAACTAAACTAAAATCTTTTTCTGTATTTTCTTTTAGGAGAAAGAAGCAACTAACAAAACACAGTGATAACAAGGATTATTCAGTATGCAGTTTGCAGGGTATGTCTTGGAACTGGTACAAATTCACCTTTATTTTACATAAGCTACATCTTAACATTCAGTGTTGATGTTCATAGTGACTTTCGGGCACTGCAAGATCCTCAAAGATCAAAAAATTTAAATTTCCTATTCCAACTAAAATGCACTTGATCAGAGGATTAGACTGTGGGCTAGTATTTTAAAAAATGTTCACTAACAAGGATATTTTTCCTCCCAACCTTTAGATAATCATAATGTCATGTTCTTAGGTATACAATTTAATTGTAGTTTCATAGACTCTGGAAATGGGATACTCATACAAAAAGTAAATTCTTTGATAGAGTGATTAATTGTTTCACTGCATTGTCATTGTGAGAGATCTATTAGATTCTTTCCCATGAGCTTGCTAGTAGATTAAAAATTATTTCAGTGTGCCTTTTTTGCTGGCACAGGTCTGGGAAGACAAATGTCAAGGTGTTAATAGTGATTATCTCTGGATGTCTGAGACCTTGAAAGGAGACTTTTTGCTGGTTTATTATTTTTATAATAAAACCATTTTAATTTTTTAAAAATCTCAGTTTCATTTATAAAGTCTGATTTATATGCCACTTTCCAGGAACACATCTAAACTAAAATGATGGAAAGAACAAAAATTATATAACTTGGGGACAGCCTGAAGTAGTCTGTTCTGAAAGCTAAAGTTGCATTTGAAAGCTTTTGCAATAGAAACATAAGCAAATTTGGGCAGAATTTTGAGAATAATTACCGCTCTTATAATTAATCGAAGTTAAAGATTTAAAGGTAGCGTTCTGCCTATGGAGTTAGCCTACAGTTTTTGTTTTTGAAATAAATTTTGAAACTTATTCTGAAAATTAAATTAAATTTGGGAAACTTCTATCCAAATAAATCAGGGTTTTTCCATTTGGATTTCCCTGTTAATCCTATCATTAAAATTATTTGAGCTAATAATTTTAATAATGATATAGAACATAGGATGATAAAGTAAGTAGGAAATTTAAGATGTTAGGCATAATACACATTACAAAAGAAATTTGCTTTTTTTCAACACCTGTACGTCATACTGGTTTCTTAGTAAGAAATCTTAATCGAATCAAGATTAATAATTTAGTTTTGGATCTCAAGTCATTTTGCAGAAACAGTGTAGCATAGTGTTTAAAGTCACATACCTGGGTGTCAGACAGACCTGGGTTTGAATCTCAGCTCTTTTACACATTGGCCATATAGCCTGTGCCAAGTTACTTAATATTTCTGTGCATCGAAATGAGACTAATACTTTCTATCTCTGAGGGCAATTATAAGATTGAATGAGGATCATGTAAAGTATATGGTATGTGACTGGCATGTACTACCTATTCAGTGGATAGTAGTTCTCCTTGTTGTTGCAGTAATTACTAAAATATAAAAAAAAATTAGTAAATATATTAACATTGACTTTTTAAGCTCCTAAAATATAAAATTTTTGAGGGGACCCCACATATATGATTCAGATAATTTCTGAAGTGATAGGAATGTTAGAATGACTTCTGCCTCTTTTACAATTGATATTTTAACTCTTAAGGTATTATTATCCTAAATGTAGCATTGATTAGAGTGGTCAAATGTTTATGCAGAGTGTGGGCTTTGAAATATGAATTAGGTTTGAATCCTAGCTTCAGCTATGTATGTCACTTATACCTAGAGCAGAGTCTGTTTCCTTTGCTATAAAAATGTGATTAATGCTGACCTCTTAGGATTGTCAAGATCCAATGACACAATCCACTTTGATTCATTTTGCATGAATACCTATAGTAGGTTTTCAATAAATGTTGGTTTTTTGTTCTTTTAAGTAAAAATGAAATTTAAAGGAATTTATTTATTTATTTTTGTTGGCTGGCTTAAAGGAATTTAATGCTAGTGCTTTAAAAAAAAAAGAAAAAAAAAACTACCTCATAGTATGTAAAATTTAGTTAGAATATTTTTATCTAAGTGGATTCAATAATATAAGTGCTACACTTAATAATATACACTTTGATTCATTTTGCATGAATACCTATAGTAGGTTTTCAATAAATGTTGGTTTTTTGTTCTTTTAAGTAAAAATGAAATTTAAGGGAATTTATTTATTTATTTTTGTTGGCTGGCTTAAAGGAATTTAATGCTAGTGCTTTAAAAAAAAAAGAAAAAAAAAAACTACCTCATAGTATGTAAATTTTAGTTAGAATATTTTTATCTAAGTGGATTCAATAATATAAGTGCTACACTTAATAATATATAACTGAAAATACAAAACTATACTCGGAGCATTAGAAAAGGCTTCACTGAAGGGATGGATATGCACTGATAGGAAACAGCTAGTCTTGGGAGGTTGCTTTGTTCCTCATTGGATTTTGTAAATCAATTCTATTAAATTTTGGTCAGAAAAAATAAAAGTAGGATTTCAGCTCGTGAGATTTAAAGTGACATCCTAATTTGTATACTCTTATACATTTATTTGTTTTTCTGAGTCAGGGTTATTTATAAGAACGATGATATGAAATTTTGTTTTTAAAACCAAATGATCTTTAAGACTTAAATCGTCTATAACAATGCATGACCATTTATTCTTGAAATATAAGCAGATCATGGTGTAGGTTATGTTTGCAACTTGGAAAACTATAATAAAAATAGGCATAACTGATAAGTACAAAGAGTGAGTACTAGTCAGTTAGCAAATTAAGAACCTACTGTGTGCATTTCAAAATTCAGTAAAACAGTTTTAGTTACCTGCTGCTATACGTAATCACAGTTCTAAGTGTTGGGGGAGGGTAGAACGCAAGAGCCTTAGAAGGTCCTGAAGAACTTTACAATCTCAGGATAGAAACAATGTACCCAAATATCTACAGAATAAGACTACATGGGATAAAGGTGTCCTGAAGTGCTTTGGAGATACAGAGGGGAGAAGGTAATTCTAGCTTGAGAGAGTTAGAGAAAGCTTCACTGAAGGGTTTTTTGGTTTTTGGTTTTTTTCGTTTTTTACATTTAAAGGAAGTATTGCTAGTCTTGGGATAACAGGAAGAAGTTGTTGGGTTTCTATTTATTCTTTTTCTTGTCAATTCTTACCTTGTTTTTTAAGATACTAACTGAAAATTACATTTGGAAAATGTTTGTTTTTAAACATAGCTTATCAAACTTGCCAGTTTTCTTATTTCTGACATCACCAAAAAGTTGCTTCCAACAAACTAATTTTTTGTTTGTTTGCAAAATTTAATATGGTATTTAAATTCTCAACCTTTCATAATGTGAACTTTAAATATATTTCTATATTTATTCTTATAAAAGATTCTGACGCCTTTTATATCTCTATTTACTTAAGCTTCTCTTTAAAAAAACAAAATGAAGACATTTTAAAGTATGCTATGAAAGTAAAGGTTACAGAAACTTAATTTTGTTTCTCCTCTTATTTTGTAGATGTCCATGGCATCATTGAAAATGAATTCCTTATTTTCACCAGATATTCTTGTATGAGAAGATCCATTTCAAACAGTCTAAATATTTTTTCTTCTGTTGGACCAGCATGGCAGGATTCAAGCGAGGGTATGATGGAAAGATTGCTGGATTATATGACCTGGATAAAACCTTGGGTCGAGGTCATTTTGCCGTGGTTAAACTTGCCAGGCATGTTTTTACAGGTGAAAAAGTGGCAGTAAAAGTTATTGACAAGACAAAACTGGACACTCTAGCCACTGGTCATCTTTTCCAGGAAGTGAGATGTATGAAACTAGTACAGCATCCTAACATTGTACGCCTTTATGAAGTTATTGACACCCAGACCAAACTGTATCTTATTCTAGAACTTGGGGATGGAGGAGATATGTTTGACTACATAATGAAACATGAAGAGGGTCTTAATGAAGACTTGGCCAAGAAATACTTTGCTCAGATAGTTCATGCTATATCTTATTGCCATAAACTCCATGTGGTTCACAGAGACTTAAAACCTGAGAATGTAGTCTTCTTTGAAAAACAAGGTCTTGTAAAGTTGACAGACTTTGGTTTCAGCAACAAATTTCAACCAGGGAAGAAGCTCACTACAAGCTGTGGATCTCTTGCATATTCTGCTCCAGAAATTCTGCTTGGTGATGAGTATGATGCACCTGCAGTAGGTAGGTGACATATCCAATATTTGTCCATTTGAATTCTACCATCTAGTGTTTAGTCAAATGGGTTGTGGTTTATCTAAAAATAATTTCTGAGAGAATTTCTTTTAAATGGTCTTAACTGATAAATTGGGTTTTGTGAATGCCATATATCCCTAAAGTTGGCAATTCGTTTATTTCAACCTTTAGATGGTGAATGTCTAAAGTATATTTGTCAGCACAAAGGAAAATGACTAAGTTATCATTTAAGATAACCTCTCATCTGCTCATTTTAATGTTTTTCTTAAAGCCTGACTACTTTTCCTGTTTTCTTAAATTTTTCTGGTAGTGGCCCTAGCCATCTCCTTCCTGTGACTATCCTTTAACAATCACTTGAGAATCATATTGGAGAGGTACTATGAATATTACAGTACAGTGTAAAGAATTTTGGTATTGGAATCATTTGTCAACTGAGACTTTGAACAAGTACTTCACCTCTCTCTTCTTCATTTCTCCATCTGTGAGATAGAATTAAATCGGATACAGGTATAGCATTCCCATATTATCTCATTTACTTTTCACAGGAACCTGTGTGGTCGTTCTTGTTCATCTCATTGTTCAGAATAGGACACTGACATACAGAGTGCCTGCAATATGGTAGATTCTGGAATAGCGGTAGCCTTGGAAATTTCAACTGCCCTCTCCCTTCACTCCCAACACATTTTTGTGCTCGCTCTCACTTGTCAAGAGTTATCTGTTTGTGGTGGAAGTTTTTACTGCTTTTCAGCTTGTGTCAGTTTTATCCTCTTGGGATCATATCTGTTTCGACAGTCATGAAGAAATTTATTTTTAATTTTTAAGGACTTGTTGATCTGAAGGTGCAGTCAGCTCTTTAATTTTTTAGTTTAATCATGGAAAAATATACCTTAATGTTACATGCACATGTCAAACTTCATAGATATGAGTCTTCCACTTGCATTCTGACCATTTGAAATACAGGTTACAGAAGATTAGTGACAAAGGCACGCTTAACATTGAAGGGTGCTGGCGTTATACTGAATATTTTGTACACCAAGACACTGATTTTCATGTTAGACTATTATGTTCCAGAAAAGAAAGGGTTAATGAATGGTTTCTGCCTACTACAGATAATCAGGCTTTACTGAAGTCTTTCATTAAAATATTTGAGCTGGAGATTTTTGAATAGTGGAGACACTCTTCTCAGAAAATGAAGCCAGGAATTTAAAGAATAGGAAACATAAATGTCTGAGCATGAAAAGATCTTCAACCTCATTAGTACAGGGAATGGCAAATTAAAACCACAATAAGATACTGTTTCATAGTTTTTACATTAGAAAAACTAAAATCAGACAAAACCAAGTGTTGGTAAGACTATAGAACATGAGGAAATCTTGTACTATTTCAAGGACAATTTGGCAATATCTAGTACAGTTAAAGGTGTACATATCTTGTGACCCAGCAATTCTGCTTCTATGTATGCACCCTAAAGAAGCTCTCACTCATGTATACAAGAGATTTTCAAAGATTTTTTTTTTTCTTTTTTGTGACTGGTAAGGGGATTGCAACCCTTGGCTTGGTTTCATCCGCACTGCGCTCAGCCAGTGAGCGCACCGGCCATCCCTATATAGGATCCAAACCCGCGGCCTCAGCGCTCCCAGCGCCGCACTCTCCCAAGTGAGCCATGGGGCCGGCCCTCAAAGATTATTTTTAACAGCATTGCCAAATGTACATCAGCTGGGGAATAAATTGTTCAAAATTCATATTGAATCCTATATATACATTGGTGAAAATTAATGAAACATGTATATCAACATGGCTGGATTTCACAAGCATAATGTTTAGAGGAAAAAAGAAAATTGGTAAAGAGTACATTTAATATAAAGCATTTATATAAAAGTTTAAAACATACAGATCAGTATTATGTATTGTTTAGGGGTACATGCACATGTAGGAGACTACAAAGAATGCATAAGAGCAAGATAGGTTATCTGAGGGGCAGGCATATCTATAGGGTTTCAACTGTATTGTTGATGTTTATTTTCTAAGTTGGGTCATGGGTACACAGGTGTTCATTGTAATGTTCTTTTTTTCCTTATATCTTAAATATTGCATAATAAAACTTTTTTAAAAAGTTATAAAAAGGAAAAAAAAAATTGGGAAGATGCTCACCAATCTAATAAATGATAGTTACCTTATGTTAGTGAAGTAGGATTGGGTAGAGTTCGTGGAAAACTTCCATTTTTGTTATTTGTATTTATTTCAATTCATTTGTGTAATTGTGTGATTGAAATATAGAATTGCTTTTAAAAAGCAAATGGGCTGTTATCTCTCCGTTAATGTACTTAGTTTATCATGCCAAAAATCTAGCAATGATTTTTCACAAATGTTTAGCAAAATAAGCATGGACAAAAATTAAAATCTGTCATCTTATTAAATTGCTAGATGTTGCTAAAACAACTTTGGTTCAGTTTTATAAGTAAGTGTTTTATAGAATACTGGTCCTCAGCATTAAGACTTAGCTTTGAAGTTGTCTATTTTATTACTCTTTTTGAACAGATTTTGAGTTTACTTATTAGCTATACTTTTTATTTTCTGTATAATAGTTTTTTCTTTCATCTTTATTAATTCTAGTATCTTTGAGTTTCCTTTTTTGTTTTCTTTTTTAATGTCTTGAATCAAAAATGTATTTTTTTATTGTCTTGATTTCTAACGTGTGTATTTAACTCTGTATGTTGTCCTCTTCCACAATCTCTGATGACATCCTAGGTATTTCACTCTGAGTCATTGTTCATTGCTAAAGCTTATCTTTATTGTTTGCTTCCTTGTTTAACTCAAAAATTATTTAGAAAGGTTTTTCTTTTCTTTTTTTTTTTCCCCAGATTTTTCTTTTTTTAAAATCAAAGTGGATATTTTCTTTTAGCTGTATGATTTTTAATTCTAATTTTAGTACACTGAAGTTAATAAATATGCCCGATTGGTTTCTGCTTTGGGGAATATTTTTAGATTCTCTTTTTGGCTTAATACATGGCTGTTGTATTTTTTTTTTTATCATGGTGACTTTTTCCTGTGTGATTAAAATATTTGTATTTTAGGTGCATATGGAGTTTTTACACATTATTAGGATTATTCATTGTGTGCTTTATTCCCTTGTATCCTTTATTTCTTTTAATTCTTATCTGTCATTTTCTGAGAGAATTTAGCTAGTGTCCTACTCTTATCTGTAAAGTTTGTATCTTAATCAATTTTTGCTTTATATGTTATTTAGAAGATGTTTTAGATATATTACAGTTTATTTTACATGATAAACTATACCTTTTATCAGTATGAAACTACTTATTTGATGTTTATTGCCTTGAATTCTGTTTTGTATTCTATTTTGTCATTACTTTAGGTTTATCTTCTAAATAATATGTAGCTGTTTTGTGTCTAATCCATGAGTCAGTCCTTTAGTAGGTGAAT
>NW_007729335.1:176280-192924 GCF_000696425.1 Galeopterus variegatus
TAGATATATTACAGTTTATTTTACATGATAAACTATACCTTTTATCAGTATGAAACTACTTATTTGATGTTTATTGCCTTGAATTCTGTTTTGTATTCTATTTTGTCATTACTTTAGGTTTATCTTCTAAATAATATGTAGCTGTTTTGTGTCTAATCCATGAGTCAGTCCTTTAGTAGGTGAATTTAATTCATTCGTATTTATTATTACCAGAATGTTTGGACTTATTCATGCTATCTTGTTTTGTGTTTTTCATTTGCCTTATTATTTATTTCCTTTCCCCATATTTTGTTAGGTCATTCAAGTTTTCTTTACCCTTTCTCCCCCAGTGGTTTGCAAGATGCGCACTGTTTCTCTTTATATTCATAGTTCACCCTTAATGTCCAGAGTTAATATCTATATTATTTCTTCTACACTACAAACGAGAACTATATTTTGCTTTTACTTCCATTTTAGTAATAAAATTTGATTTGCTTTTGTTTGTTTACAATAAATACTTACTTTTTATTGAATTTTACAAGTTTCTTGGCCTCCCTATTCTTCACTTGGATTATTTGTTTTGCTTTGTTTTTTTTGTAATTCTTTCAGAGAGGATTTGTGAAAAATTCCTGAAGTACTTGACTGTCTAAAAATGTCCTCACATTTGAATGATAATTTGTCTGGGTATAGAAAAACATACTCAAAATCATTTTCCTCTCAACTTGGAAGATAAATTGTTCACAGACATTTTTCTGTCATCTTTTTGCTCCCAAAGTTGCCAGTAAGAAGTTTGATGTGAGACTAATTTTATTTTATTTGTGGGACACATTTCATTGATTCTGTGGAGCATTTTTTTTTTTTTAATCATATTTTAACACTTCTGAAAGAGCTCCAATAAATGGGTTTTCTTGGGTATTTGTTCTTCTGTTGATGAAATTGGTTCCTCTTTCTCATTGAACTCATTTTTCCTAGGTACTTGGGGATGTTTGTTGTTTGTTCATCTCTGTTTTTGAGATTCCCAGATAGCCTGAATGTGAATAAGATGTCTGAATATTCTAGTCTACCTCCAGTGGATATGGGAGAGGAGCAGGGTATGCAGCCAAGTGGAAAGTCCTGGTATCTGGTCTTACTCTGACAGACTAGTAGTACACCTCTTGGGCACCATCCTTCTCTCTTTGTTCCTAATGCCTACAGTCACTCCTCCTGCCTAGAACACGTGTTTGCTTGGGCGTGCTTGGTGCTATTGTAGAGGTAGGAAGAATTAGTCCTCAGTTAATCCTCTAATGGTTGTCTTGGTATAGTCCTTCCTGTTTCCAGTCTGTGTCTTCTAGAAAGGAGCACCACAGAAGCTCCTTCCAGCTGGATTTTGGGATTCCAATTTTCTCTTTCAATTTGATCCCAACTGCCATCTACCTTTTTTTTCACATCTAGGGATTTGGGGGGAGAGAGGGTGACTGGATCATGTTTGGTGAGCTATTGATTCACTCGCCTTTGTGGGCCTTCATTAATGTATATTAAGTTGACTTCACTGAGTTAGAGAGAAAAGGAAAAAAATTATGTGTGAAAAATCCTGGAATCTCTCATTGTAGTCTTGGGAATTCCTGTGGTAGAGATTGGAGTTCAGCAGTATATGCAGTGGAGAGCTCATTACTGCTAGCTATGTCAGTTTACCCAATGGAAGAACAGGCAGGGAATGAACCTGTGCCTACTGGGCTAAGGCACACTTCATGCCTTTGCTCTGGGGAGACCGGGCTCTGCTGAAACTAATGGATGCCTTACTGCTTGCCCCCTGAGTTGGTCTGCTTGTAGTGAGGCTCCAAGTGAATTTGTGGGTGAGTAAGGTTTTTTCAAAGCAGCATTAGAAAAGAGCTTATTCTTTAAAAATGTCTTCATTATACTCTAAAGTGGGAAAATGGTTTCTTATAGCACAGATTTACAACTTTTCAATAGTTGTAAAACCCTGGCATTGTTTATGATTTTTTTCTATTTCCCTAAAAATTTTGTTTATTTTTAAGTTAAAATGAATTAAATTTGGTAGTGAGAACTTCATCATCTCACTTGAGATTTGGAATCTTCCTAGGATGTTACAGCTCTGGACCTGAAAACCCCTATATTATATGATTCCTAGTTTATAGACAAACGATTTCAAAGATGAAATATTTAATTTCTGCATTAATTTATTACCAATTATGCAGTAGATATCAGTGAAAGCTGAATTACTTAAAATACAGCTCCATATTAATGCAGTGTAAAGGTATGGATTTAGATTGTTTATTTAGCTTTATGGAATATAAAAAGTCCTATATATACTCTCTACAATATTTCTCATATTTGTGGTTCAGCATTTAATTGAGATTATCCAGAGTCTTGAGATGTGTCCTCATGCATGTTAGTTTACAAAAAAAAACTAGAGTTCTGGGCCGGCCCGGTGGTGCACTGGAGAGTGCGCCGCTTGGGAGTGCGGCGGCGCTCCCGCCGAGGGTTCGGATCCCATGTGGAGACCGGTTCCCGCTCACTGGCTGAGCACGGTGCGGGCGCAACACCGAGGGTTGCGATCCCGTTGCCGGTCCCCGGTACGGGCGCGACACCGGATCCCGTTGCCGGTCCCCAGTACGGGCACGACACCGAGGGTTGCGATCCTGTTACCGGTCAGTAAAAAAGACAAAAAAGGAAAGAAAAAAAAAAAACTAGAGTTCTTTTCCTCATTAATCTCTATTTTGCCCTACAAAAGTATTTTGCCCTAGTTAAAGTATTACTGTTTCCCTGCTCTCAGTAAACTAGAAATAGAGAGGAATCTACTCAATGATAAAGAGCATCTACAAAAACTCCCTGCAGCTAACATCATGCTTAATGGTGATGTCTTTCCTCCTAAGTTCAGAACCAAGGCACAGATGTACACGTAACACCCTTACTCAACATAGTACTGAAAGGCATATAGATTGGAAAGGAAGAAAATAAAACTGTCTCTACTTGCAGATGACATGATTGTCTACGTAGAAAATCTCAAGGAATCTGCAGAATTCCTAGAACTAATAAATGAATCCAGCAAGATCACAGGATATAAGATCAACACAAAAACCAATCGCATTTCTCTAGTATTCTGTTCACAATACTAACAGTGAACAGGTAGAGACCAAAATTTAAAACACAGTACTAATTAGGCATGCCAAAGAAAGTGAAATACCTGGGTATGCATCTAACAAAACACATCTAACAAAAAAAATTTATTCTGAAAATTACAAAATGCTAATGAAATATCGAGGAACACCTAGATAAATGTAGAAGACATAGCATATTCATAAATTGGAATACAATATAGTACACATGTCAGTCCTCCCCAAATTGATATATAGATTTAACACAGTTTCTATCAAAAGCCCTGTAAGGTTTTTGTAGACCTAGACAACATTATTCTAAAATTTGTATGGAAAGGCAAAGGACCTAGAATAGCTAAAACAATTTTGAAAAAGAAGGAATCACTACAAGGCAAAAACTCCCGCAAAAACCAACACCTAAATATGCACTTACAATACAACACTGCAGTTGCCATCCTGGATGTTTATCTCAGAGAAATGAATACCTATGTTCACATAAAAACCAGTACGTGGATGTTCATAGCAACTTTATTTGTACTAGCTATAAACAGGAGCAACTCAGATGCCCTTCAAAGAGTGAACGGTTGGTTATACTGTGGGATGTCCATACCATGGAATACTGTGCAGCAATAAAAAGTAACAAACTACTGATAAAGCAATTTGGATGGATCTCAAGGGAATAGGCTGAGTGGAAGAAATACTCATCTCAGAAGGTTACATACTATGTAATTCCATTTATATAACTCTCTTGAAAAAATTATAAAGATGGAGAACATATTGGTGGTTGCCAGGGGTTAGTGGTGGGTTGTGTGGCCATAAAAGGATGGCATGAAGGAGGCTGTGGTGATGGAACACTTCTGTGTCTGCAGTTACACAAATCTACCCATGTGATAAAATTGCACAGAAATTATACATACACAAATAAGAGCATGTAGAATGGTGAAATCTGAATATGCTCTGTGGACTGTACAATGTCAGGTTCCTCTTTTTGATATTGTACTACAGTTAAGCAGGATATTACTGTTGAGGGAAACTGGGTAAAGAATACATGGGACCTCCTTGTACATTTGTTTTTTTGGTAACTCCTGTGAATCTATAATTATTTCAAAATGAAAAGTTTGGGGAAAAAGAAAAAATATTTGTATGTATGCATACACATACATACCTGAGGGGTCTTTAAAAAGTTCATGGAAAGATTTTATTATCTTTTTTTTTTTTTTCCTTTTTGTCTTTTTTCGTGACTGGCAACGGATCGCAACCCTCGGTGTTGCGCCCGCACCTCGCTCAGCCAGTGAGCGGCCGGTCTGTATGTGGGATCCGAACCCTCGGCGGGAGTGCCGCAGCGCTCCCAAGCGGCTCACTGTAGCAGTGCGCCACCGGGCCAGCCCATCCATGAGCTTTTTGAAGTACCTTTTATACATATATCTATATATTATTCATTGCCTGGAAGGCACATATCCCAATGTGGATGTGCCTAAGTGTGTTTTTACTTTATTTTTATCAATAATGCCTGATTATGGTCTGGGAATGAAGGTTGATATGACAGAAACCACATTTTTGCAGTGTTCAAATGCATGCTGACAAATGTCAGTCTTATACTGTATTTTTAAAAATAAAAACAATTTTAAAACCAAGCAATCAGCCAAAAACTATTCTATTTCTGCTGAGGCAAGAGCATTTAGCTTTCACCATGTTAAAAGTACATACTTGTATTTATTTTAGAGCAGTGGTGCTTAACGTTTTCTGATTCTTAATGCCTTAAGATCTTATGAAGACTATGGACACATCTTAGAATTGTCTTCTTAAGCATCTTTAATTATTTTTTTCTTTGGTCTAACTTATTGCATGTGAAGAATGTCTCAAAACCCAGTGCGAATTTTAAAAAATGACCATCTCTGGCCTATCTGAAATGAATTGCATTGTCTTATGAAAAGGTAAAAACATCAATTGAGACATTCTTGGCTACTTAATTTATATGCAACTTATAATTTGTAGAATATGCCAGTTTTTGGAAATCTTGACATATTCAGGCCAAGAGTTGTGGTCAAACTAGAAGCCACATTTAATGTACTTAAGACAGTCATTCCTTGTTCTCTAGTGTCTGTTAAAATATCTTCTCAATAGACTTCCTTATAAAAGTCTTTTAGAGAATTTTGGAAATAAGACACCACCAAAAGAACTGTGATCATAGCATAATGAGTATAAGATACTAAAACATTTAAATATTTTCTCTATGAAAAATACTGCATTATTAGCTGTGGTGTTTATTGTTCTTATTGCAATACTATTTTGAAAAGTATAATTTACTGTAACAGTAGTGTGGTAAGATTTAAACTTGGTGATTCTCAGTGGTCACTATCCATAAGTTTCACCTGGGGGAGATTAAAAATATATATATGTTGCCTGGGCTGCACCCCCAGAGATTCTGATTCAGATAGTCTTGGGTGTGAGGCCTTTATCTAAAAGTTTCCATGGGATTCTGATATGCATACAGCCTTGCCTACTGCTGATTTTAAGCTATAGAATCAGATGTTTTAGATATTAGTGGAAAAATAGATTCCTTATATTTTAATTCTAATGTTCTTTGAAGAATTAATGTTAGGAAAAATTTAACTTCTTAAGGTTCAAAGAATGAATGAGAATGTATATTTCTTCTTTTCTAATGTTGACGATTGGAGCTTAATTTTTTTTTCTTCCCCACCTCTCATTTTTAATCATTCTTTGTGCTCATTTTAGTAGTAAGTGAAAACCAAATTTTAGGCCCTTTGGAAATTTTTTCTGATGTGTGTCCTCAGAACCATTGTCTGGAACTTCAAACTAGACACTCCTTGGAGACCCTTCTGCATTGATTGCTGTCCTTGCTTCTCTGAGGAGCCCAGAGGCTGTCCTGCTTGCTTCTCCTGCCATCTCCTGGAGCTTCTGATTAGGGTGTCCTCTGGTCTTATGCAGGGCAGAAGATGGCCTTTCTGGCTTTTTCCAAATCATTTTCTTCATGCAGAAGGTTTTCTAAGGGTTCTTATTACTGTTAAGTAGAAGGTGTTTGTTATAAAGTGGGTCCTTAATGTATCTCATTTTCCCTTCCTCTGAAATCCTATGTGAAATGACAAAGGTGTACACAGTTGATAATTGTTAAGTCCTATTATAGGAAGAAAAACCAGAAGTTAATATTCATCTACATTTCAAAGCAGAGTCCAAGCTCTGAGTCTGGGTATTTCTACTGAGGAGGTTGGAATGGGGCTGGCAAGAGAATGTGTACCTTAGAAAAAATATTCCAGAAAGGAGGGATTTCAGAGGCAGGTTTCATTTCCTTTGTTTTGTGTTGCCAGAGTTCTCAGATATGAGAAGTTGCAGGTGAGAGGAGGCCCTGGGGCTTTGCGTGAGGGTAAGTCAGGAATTGCAGTGGGGAGTAAATTTCAGAGGCAGGTTTCATTTCCTTTGTTTTGTGTTGCCAGAGTTCTCAGATATGAGAAGTCGCAGGTGAGAGGAGGCCCTGGGGCTTTGCGTGAGGGTAAGTCAGGAATTGCAGTGGGGAGTACAGCTGTAAGGGGAGGGAATTCCTTAGGACCATAGACTGAGGTGGCGATTTCAGGTAACCGCCACTCCTAAGGAAAACAATGTTTATCCATTCCTTGTAAAATTTAAGTCTGATCATGTCACTCCTCTGCTCAGAACTCTAAAGACTTCTCATTTCTGTCAGAACCAAAACCAGAGTTCTCACAGTGGCAAACCTGGCCCTCAAGATTGGCTTCCGCATTTCTTCCCTGCCTTCCCCCTCACTGCTTTCCCAGTTGCTCACTCAGCTCCAGCCACACTGCATCCTTGCTATTAGTCACACTCCAGGACCAGTCCTGCCACGGGGCCCTTTCGTCAACTGCCCAGAGCACTCTTGCCCATATGCCACCCCCTTGGTGAGGCCTCTACTGCTTCTCCTAAGGTGCAGGGCCCCAGCAATGCCTATTCTCCTTCCCCACTTAACTCATTTCCGTGGTCTCTTATGTTTATTTGTGAAATGGAGGTAATGGTAGTTCCTGCCTTTAGGATTGTTGAGGGGATTAGATAAAAGAATACATGTAATGTGCTTAGCATAACGCCAGATACAAAGTAAGCTTCAGTCAGTTAGATGTAACTGTCTCAGTGCTTCCTCTTTTGGAGAGATCACAGAATGCCTTATGTTTTGTGGCGCTGTGGCAGAATGTCCCAAAGGGACATTTAATGTTAGATCACAGCCTCATTTTTCTTCCTGTTCCTCTTTCAGTGTGGGAGAAAGAGTGTCGAGGTGCTCTCTTCTGCTTTGGAAATTTGTCCTCAGGGGAATTTCTGAAATGTTGGCTGCCATGGGAAAACTGGGAGAAAGGGCAGGGACAGGACCTCTGCCCATGTGTTTTTCCTCACATGTTGTTTTTAGTTGTATTTAACTTTCAGAATGTTAGGTTATTTTTATTTAGAGAATAGGTTAACTTCTAAAGTAGGGATTTTTCTTTCTCTCTTTTTAATGTTAGATAAAAAACAAATGAAAGTCTTGGTATTTGTTTGATAACTGGTTAGTTTCTTGGAACTTCAGAAGAGCTTTATAAACCACCCCAAACACTAGCTATTTTAACACAGAAATACATATAGAAACTGAATCTACTTATATTCACTTTAGGTCATAGCACAGGAGACATTTAGGGAGTCGAAAATATTAAATCTGCTTGGTTATTTCTTTTTTTTGAGGTGAAAAACATAAGCCTATTGAAGAAGAAAGACTACTTTGCTAAACAAAAAACCAACAGAACAAATTTTTAACACAATAAATTTGAAATCCTGTTGTTCACAATACATACTGCTGGACAGACTGGACTCCAAATGTTCCAGAAAAGTTATTTCAGTGTTTTTAAGAACTACTGAAGAATAGATTTGTCTGTTTACATGCAGTCTGCTGTGCTGGATCACTCTCTTGTGCTCACTCTGAGATGGGCCTGGCAGGACTAGTTAGTGACAGGTCTCGGTTTCTGGGGAAACCCTGTCCCATCACATCAGGAAGTTGCATGTGTGGTCTTCTGGTTGTCATGACTCCAGGAATGGCTGAAGAAACACTTCCACAATAACATTTGCACACAGAGTGTGGTTTAATTCTCTCGAGGCTTGTGGCTTCTGTCAGTCACATCCTCACATGTTAATGTAACGTTGGTAGAGGAAGACAGAACAGATGTAGACGAATGCCATGGAGCTAAAAACCAAGTTAATTAGCTGAGACTGTACTGTAGAACTGGAGCTTTGTTATAACTGTGATTCCGAATAAGTGCCTTCACTGTTATTTCTTATTCATGTCTTCCTATGTGATCCAGTTTGTCTTTGGAAAACCTTGATTTATCTTACCCAGTTTTTATTGATTTATTAGCCTTACAGGGATGTGTTCAGTATAATATAAAATAGTACCTACTTTAATATTTTTAAATTTTAATTTAGAATTATTTTAAACTCTGAAACTCAAGAAAAAACTGTAGGACCTTAGCATTTGTGGCACTCTGTCTAGTGAGTAGGAAAACAAGACCTTGTAGAGTGAAACCTTCTTCATAGATAACATCTAAATCCCAGTGCTGGAATGCAGCCAAGCACAGAGTAGGCATGCTAGTTTGTTGGGTAAAAATAAAGGAGGGGCTGTTGATGGCTAAAAAAAGAGAATGATGAAGTTTGGAGGACACATGCCCTGATTGCCTTTTCTCTTTGGAATTGAATGGAGGCGATGCCAGGCATGCCTCACTCCAGATGGCTCGCTTATCCCCCTTGCTCAATAGTAAGGTCCTTGAGAGAGGGGACGGTATGTCTATCTTATCTGTGTCCCATTGCCTGATAAACATGACAAGCTCTTAATATTTGTTTAAATGAATAAATATTGCAGAAATCAACTAAAGAATGGAAATTTGTACTCTTCTAAACTTTACAGAGTTAAATTGTGGTCACTCTCCGTGGTGCTTCCTGATCTCTTTGCTCATGTCATAACTCCTTTTCCTTGCCTTCTATAAGTGTATTTAGTGAATCCTAGACTCTTAGAAGATCTAGTGAAAGCTGTGGTCTCTTTCTTCAGAGAAAAACAGACAAACATTGTTCCGTTTCAGAGGTGTTTTTTGACCACTGTGAAGCCCATTTTTGGATCTGGTCTTGCAAGCTTACGAGGTTGAGTAAAAAGTGAGACTACAACTGTTTGACAGAAAGGATGGGCACAACCTGTTTTGAAATATGCTTTGGAACATAAAATATAAGTGTAGAGTAGTGTCTTTATTTTTGTGCTTTTGGGTACTCGACCCTAACTTGTTTTTATATGTTAAATCTCTCATTTTATTGTGTTTTAAATTTCCTAGCTATGACTTGGGTAGGAGATTGTAATGGAAAATTGGAGGTAAGGTTATAGATGGGGCTGTTTCCGTAAAGAACATTAAGTCATTGGGAGGTACAGTATTCTTTTTATTTTTTAAAATCAAATAGGTTTAACTTGTAGGTATTTGGTATGTTTGATATGATTTTTTTAAAACCCATTTTGTGTTATTAACAGACTTTGTATGTATCAGCTCTTCACTGACATTTGGAGGTCCTTGGTACAATTTAAGAGACATGGATTAGGAGCTCTAGTAGATGGAAGGAAGCCCGTCAGATGACAAACTCCCCTACAGACAAATGAAAAGAGTTCATTAAATAAGTTATATAAAGACCCAGTAAAGAAGAAAAAGTTTAACCTTAAAAGTAATTAGAATTTTTAAGACTTAGTATAAAGCTACAATAATCAAGATGGTATGGTATTGGCAAAAGGGCAGACATATAGATCAGTAGAGTTGAGTAGAAAATCTGTGAATAAACCCACACATATGGTCAATTGATTTTCAGCAAAGGTGCTAAAGCTATTCAATCGAGAAAGGGCAATTTTTTCCAAGTGTTGCAGGAACAATTGTATATCTATGTGCAAAAAAGTGAACCTTGATCAGGTTGAGTAGAAAATCTGTGAATAAACCCACACATATGGTCAATTGATTTTCAGCAAAGGTGCTAAAGCTATTCAATCGAGAAAGGGCATTTTTTTCCAAGTGTTGCAGGAACAATTGTATATCTATGTGCAAAAAAGTGAACCTTGATCAGTACCTCACACCTAAGTGTAAAACTGTAAAACTTCTAGAAGAAAACATGTAAGATTTTTACAACCTTAGCTTAGGCAAATATATTTTAGGTACAGTACCAAAAGCATGATTCATAAAAGAAAAATTTGATAAATTGCATTGTATCAAAATTAATTCCATTCATAGACTGGGAGAAAATACTTGCAAATCACATATCTGATAAAGAACTTGTTTCCAGAATGTACAAAAAACTCTTAAAACTCAGTAATAAATTAAAAGACAGCCCAGTTTTAAAATGGGCAAAAGATTTGTATAAACAGTTCCCCAAAGAAGACAATATACCAAATAAGCACATGTAGATATTCCACACTATTAGATATTTAGGAAATGCAAATTAAAACCATACCTATTAGAATGGCTAAAATTTTAAAAGCTGACAATACTAGGAGCTATCAAGAATGTGTATAGAGCAGCTTGAACTCTTCATACATTTCTGATGGGAATGTAGAATCATACAGTCACTTTGGAATGTCATTTGGCAGTTTCTTAAAAAGATAAATATGCTCTTAACCTAGCAATGACCCTGCAAACCCATTCCTAGATATTTACCTAAGAGAAATGAAAATTTATGTTTGTATAAAAGTCTATACACTAATGTTTTTAGTGACTTTATTCATAATTGCCCCAAATTGAAATAAATTATTGAGCATCTGTGCAGTGAATACTACTCATCAATAAAAAACGAGGAACTGTTTATGTGTTCAGTAACATGGATGAATCTCAAATGCATTAGTGAAAAAAGCCAGACTTCCAAGACTACATACTGTATGACTCCATTTCTAGGCAGAACTTAAGGGGACACAGAACAGACCTGTGGTGGTCAGGGGCTGGGTTTGGGGGAGCGGTTGACTACAGAAAGGCACAAAGGAACTTTTTGGGGTGATACAGCTGCTCTATATCTTGATTGTGGTGGTAGTAACATGACCACATTTGTGAGAACTTGCAGAATTGCACACTAAAATCGGTGAATTTTAATGTATTTAAATTATAAAGAAATTGAAGAAAAATAATTAGTGCAGTGTAAATTAAAACAAATCTTTATATCTTTACCTAACAGGCTAATTTTAAGGATTATCTATGGTGTTGGTGAGTGTGCAGCACAGGCTGCTTAGTAGATAGAATCTTACTGGCATTAAATATGCACTATTCTCATAATCTGAAAAAGTAAATGTTAACTTTAAAAACAGGAATGTATGGTTATATTTGTGAGAACTTTTTAGCTGAGGTTTTAATATGAAGGAACAATCCAAAAGATATAATCCTATATGGAGACAAGTTTGTATGTTTATTGTAATTTCTAGAAAGATGTATTGTTTTTTTTAATAGAGAAGAATAAGTTTTATACATTTTAAAACCACATGTCTAATTTAGGTGTTATGCATGCAGAACGGACCAAAACATTTCAAAAACTGATATTTCGAATTTTGAATCTTGTTATATTAAATTTGTTGTTTTAAAGTTTATTTCTCTTTATCCTCAAATGAGGAAGTTGAAAAATCTAGGGAATCTAAGGTAATTCTGTATTCTGTTAAAGGACCTCATTTGACTTTGTATCCCCAGTGCCCAGAAAGCTTTGTGTGTTTCATTAAACATTTTGCACCACTTGAAATGGTATTTAAATCTTAGCCAAGAGTTGTCATATGCAGGTGATTTTTATTAACTGATAATATATATTTTTCTGCCTCTTTTTATTAACGGATAACATATGTTTTTCTGCCCTTTTTTGGGGGGGGGGGCAGCTGGTGTACCAACAAGGATCGAACCCTGAATCTTGGTGTTGTTATCAACATCGTGCTCTAACCAACTGAGCTAACAGGCCAGCCCTCATGATATTTTGGCGGCTTGCATGTTCATATTCATCTTATGACTAAGTGTTTTTAAAATCAATTTAAGAAAAGATCACAATACTCTACTAGCTATTAAATTAAAGCATTTAGTTAGTGCAGACTTCAAATTTATAAAATGCTAACCATACAGTATGCTAGTCTAATTGCATTCAACTGACTAGACAAATGGAATTAGACATTTTTAGATTAGTTACTAAATTTAAACATTTCTACCTTCTAGTTCAGAGTTAGACTTATATATATATAATTGCATTGCATTTGTCACAATCTTGTGGGAAATTTGAAATCACTACTGGAAACTAAATTGAAAGTCATTGTGTATCCATGTGTAAGCAGTTCTCCCATGGGTCTCCCTTGAAGAGCATGCATGTTGAAATTCTTTGTAGGATAATGTGCTGCACGTTACCATACTGATGCCCCTTATTTCCGCATTTCAAAAGTATTTCTTAATCTTTTTGGTCTAATTTGCATGGGTCTCCCTTGAAGAGCATGCATGTTGAAATTCTTTGTAGGATAATGTGCTGCACGTTGCCATACTGATGCCCCTTATTTCCGCATTTCAAAAGTATTTCTTAATCTTTTTGGTCTAATTTTGGAAAGGTATGAATTTGTAATGGATTCTTTCTTCACCAAGGTATTTAGAAATACCTTGAGGGATTGTTCTGGCCGGGGCAAAATTTCAAGGTAGCCAGAGCATCCAGTCTCACTGTCTGAATGTACTCATGGTGGGTGACTATGTGGTGGCTTTGGTATCACCTTCACCTCAAGAACACTCAGGTGTGGCCCGAAGCAGGGAAATAGAACTAGAGGGTGATAAGGCCAGCAGCACTAACTTGTCCTAGTCCCTGGTTTTATGAGACCAAGATCCAGACCCTGGACACTATAATATTGAGATACCACCAAAAAAAAAAAATTTGTCAATCACTGAGGTTTATCCAGCAATTCTGTGGAGTCCATAACCCTGCCCATTTTTCCTTTCATCACATTTTATAAGACTGTTACAGATTTTTATGAAACATCAAGGAGTTTAATATTTATTGTTACTATAGCTGTTCATGCTGTGGAGAGATTGGTCTATGAATCCAATAAGGGAACCTTGCAGAACCAAATATACCCAGATCACAGGTTGAGAATCACTGTCTCAGCAGGTAGAGAATTGGCCTTTTTCTCTTATTCAGTTAAAATACGTACATATCACATCATAATATTTTGTTAAGCACAGCTGATTTTTAATTTTTTTTTTTAACAAATAAATGTTCTTGCAAGGTATTTCAAATAACACAGAAATATATTAGATAAAAAGTATAAAGTCCCCTTTACTTTTCCCACCTGGTCCTATTCCTGTACCTAGAGGTAACCATTATTATCAGTCCCTGTGGACTCTGCAGTGATTCATGTAGGACTGTTTGCCCAGACAAATTACTAGATAAGTGATGGTGTCCACATTTTATAGAAGAGAGAGAACTAAGACACATAGAAGCTGGGTAACTAGGCCAAGATTACACAGCTAAGCAGCCATCATAGGATTTGAACCCAGGTCTCTGAAGCTTTAGCCAAGGCTTTCAAGAGAGAGAACTAAGACACATAGAAGCTGGGTAACTAGGCCAAGATTGCACAGCTAAGCAGCCATCATAGGATTTGAACCCAGGTCTCTGAAGCTTTAGCCAAGGCTTTCTCTTTTCATTAGGTCTTGATGAAAGAAATTACCCAACTATGATGCTTTAGCCTGGCTTATCTTTCCTTCATTTGTAGAGTTCACTTCCTGACAGGTACCCAAATCAGGTTTGTAAAGTGATGTATGAAAGAATGCTGAGTTGGAAGGGTGCCTGTTGCTTGTCTGCTTTGGATTTGTGTGAATGCATGTAGTCCCACAGTGTGTGATTGATAACCCTTTGACTTCTTGAAGTTTTTCCTGTTTTCTTTGACTTGAAAAAGCAAGTTTGCACAAGGCGTTAAACAGCTGACTAAAACAAACTGTATCTTGTCTTCACTGATTAGCCCCTTACAGTCTGCTTTAAGCATGTCTTAGTTTCCTTTCCCTCTTAGTGTTGTTTGTTTGTTTGCTTATTTTTGAAGGAAAGTAATAACCACTGCTTGCCCCTGCACCCTAAAACCCTGCTTCAGCTGCCTTTTGTGGGTCCCCGCTCAATATTTGCAGAACTGTTTTCTCTTTAGTTTCAAATTCATCCCATTCAGCAAATTTCTATTGAGCAGACACGAGCTGGGTGCAGGGGATATATTTTGTGTTCAAGAAGTTCTGAGTAATGAAGGAAAATAGGAGAAAATCTGTAAATGCAGCCCGATGATACTGAAATCATCAGGTGGCCCAAGTCTCCAGGTTGAGGGCAATGTGGGGAAATCTCAGAGAATTTTAGGGTCAGTAGTGGGAGCCTTTGAGAATTTTAAGCACATGATAGAATTGGCAGTATCTCTTTGACCTGGAAGTTAGAGGACCTGCAGAGTGGGGAGTCTGGGATGACTTGTAAGTTTAGATTGACTGGGTGTGTGGAGGTGCTGTTGACCAGACTAGAGCACAAACAGGGACAAATAAATTAAGGGAACAAATGACAGCTTAATTTGGGCAGCACTGATTTTTGAAATCTCCAAGGGTCTATTTAGATGAATTTAGGTTTGGGAAAAGAGTGTCTTAAGGTAGGTGTATAATTATGGTATTCATTGTCACTTTTTTTTTTTAAGGGAAGAAATGTTTCTCTGTTAAATATTAAAACCTTGCTTCTAACTAGAGTGTTGATAAAACTAGGATTAGTAGAGATATCCTAAAACATGTCTTTAAAACTTGTCCAGGGCCAGCCCCGTGGCGCACTCGGGAGAGTGTGGCGCTTGGGAGCGCAGTAGCGCTCCCGCTGCAGGTTTGGATCCTATATAGGGATGGCCGGTGCGCTCACTGGCTGAGCGCGGTGTGGACGACACCAAGCCAAGGGTTGTGATCCCCTTACTGGTAACAAAAAAGACAAAAAGACAAAAAAAAAAAAAAAAACTTGTCCAAATTTTTTATTCCTCTTCCGCTTCACTCTTACACTGTTAGTCCAAATGATCTGGCAGTGATCTTTCAGAGTGCTGTCTAGTCACGTTCCTTAGAACTAACCACTGATCTTGTTTGGAGCAAAAAGAATTTTTAGTAAACAGAGCTCTACATGATTTTGAGTGCAGATGAGTAGTTCTTACTGTGTAAATAGGAATTCAGGTTGGTAAACCATGGGTAATTAGGTTTCTGAATATTGTACAGGAAACAGACATCCTAGGTTTTATTTTAGAGCTTCTGGAACCTACACATTTCTGAAACAATACTTGCTATTCTAAGAAAGCATTGCCTTTTACGTTAGTATTGGGTTATGTGTTAGTTGCTGGTGACCACAGTTGGAACTGAAAAGTGATTGCATAAATCCTAGTAGCTGAAGTAGTGTTGTAAAAGGTGCCCAACTTCATCTGTAATCATTATGGAACATTCTAGTTCTATTGCTTCTTCATGACTTATGGCTATATTGATAAAAGAAAGCTGGAGAAGAAAAATAGAGGTTTTTATCTGAAATCTTTCTTCTGGTTTTGCCATTATTACTTTCTAATCCCCATTCTTTCTTTTGCTGTGTAGATACATAATTCACTTTAGAAAACTTCTCAGTAGTCATGACATCCTCCCTCCCCTTGGCATTTGCTTTTCCTCAAATGAACGATTTTCATGTTCTTTTATTCTGCTCTTATCATTTTGACCTTTTGTTAGCCTGCCTAAAATAATCTTTATAATATAAGCTCCACTCCAAACCCTAGATATAACATAATTCAGTTGTATTATATATAGACCCACTGAGTGTTAGCAGGTGAGACTTCAGTGCTTGTTTTGTGACCTTGTTTCCAGCTATCTTGAAAGTAGCTGGTAAGAGAACCAGTAACTCACACAATTTATACTATCAAAGAGTTCATTATCTCTCCACTCCTTCCCACAGTTCCATGAGTTGGAAGATTTTTTTTTTAACCAAATCAATTATATTTATTAAGTGATATTTTCAGTTTCCATTTTTATTAACCAAGGGCCTGTAGGTGGGTCTGAAATCAAAACATATGCTTCAGATAGTAGTATCAGTATTAAATTTAATTATTCAGACGATTGATGTTTGTTAATCTGTTTATCTTTAATATGAATAGACAATTCTATTAACATTTTAAAAAAATGAAAATAACATGAAGTCGTCCCCACTCCATGTTCCACCCCAATGCCTCATTTACAGTATTAGTGGATTCCTTGTAGTCTTAGGACTTCAGGCTGAGGTTGTGATCTGTACCTTGGGAGTTTGCTTATTTATTAGTTGTATCAGTAAGGTTTTTATTTTTTTAATCGAAAAAGATAAAATATTCACTAAAATGAATTTTTATTAAGAGAAGTGCCACCTCCCTCCCCCATTTGTGGGGGAAGTAATACATAACCCTTCTTGATGCCATTCTTAGTCCTTGTCTAGTCTTGGGGACCCAAGCTCCTAAGTCATCACCTTTTTTTTTTACCAGAATTTTTAAGAAACTGTCTCTATTCCTCTCTCTCCCATCTCTATTAGTTTTCTTCTC
>NW_007729335.1:193258-205087 GCF_000696425.1 Galeopterus variegatus
AAGAGAAGTACCACCTCCCTCCCCCATTTGTGGGGGAAGAAATACATAACCCTTCTTGATGCCATTCTTAGTCCTTGTCTAGTCTTGGGGACCCAAGCTCCTAAGTCATCACCTTTTTTTTTTACCAGAATTTTTAAGAAACTGTCTCTATTCCTCTCTCTCCCATCTCTATTAGTTTTCTTCTCCATGTTGGCTTTGTGCCTCCTTGAACTTACCCACAGTAAGTCTCTTTCCCACAGTGAGTTGGGAGCCTTGTAAGGGCAAGGGCGTCTCTCATTCCTCTGTGTGTCTACTGTGCCCAGAACAATGCCTGCTGCAGGTACATAAAAGCAGGGCAGTAGCAGCCACCTTTGAATGTTTTCCCTCTGCTGAATACTTAGAATGGACTCTGTTTTAATCCCTTTAATGCTCACAACATCTTTGCGAGGGAGTAGAATACTGTTAGTATTCCCCCCCCCCTTTTTTTTTAAACCCTTGGGTATTCCTATTTTAAAGATGGGGAACACATTTTAAATAACTTGGTTAAAGTCACACCACTGTGTTTGTTTAGTGGCCAGTTCTTATCTCTTCACTTGGCTCTTGAAATGAAAAAGTAAAATGATTCAAAGACAAAAAGTAGAATAAGAAGAGAAAAGGTCTGGAAGATAAATATATGGTATAAACAGCCCCTAGAATAATCATGTCGTTTCAGTGAGAGGGTCATTTGCCCTTTGTAAAACTTTGCCCCCTTAGTTACACTGTTCTTTTCTAGTTTAAAATGCTTCAAATTATGTCATTAAACTTAGCAAACAACTTGGCATAGAATTGTATTTCTAAGTTTTTCAACTTTTAAGCATTTCCATGTTCAGAAATTATTTGAGCCCTAATTGGAAACTGTGGAAACAGAATATATTTATGTGCAACGTATATTCTTTTTTACTTTTCTAATCATGTATCAGTTCAAAACAAGCAGAGTGTGTTAATTTGCTTGGGCAAATAATCATGAAGAGAATATTTCCAAATAATTTGCCTTCTTGTTGCTTATAAGATTAACATTTAGCAGAAAGTTTTCCTTAACCAAATAAAAATTGGGGGTAATTATTAGTTGATATTTTTATTATTCATTATGTTTTTAGCTGCTTTTTGTGTGCGTGTGTGTGTGTGTGGCTTGGCCAGTATGGAAATCCGAACCCTTGACCTTGGTATTATAACACTGCGCTCTAACCAACTGAGCTAAGCAGCCAGCCCTTCATATTTTTAAAACATCAGCTTTGGATAATTGTACTGTCAGATGTCATCTCCAGTTTAGCATAGAGAAAAAAACCAAACTAGTTTATCCATAGGTATAGTATAAGATGGTAGAGGAAATAATGTAACTAAACTCATTTTATAAAAGTTGTTTTGTAGGAAAGATATGAATTTATCATATTTCAAATACATATGTATTAGTGGTTTGATATAATTATAGTAGTAGCATTAACCATTATCAATAATTAAACAATAAAAGAAAGAGTTTTTTAACTACCTGGACTTTTTAATGCTTACGTACTTTTACTGTTGGTTTGATATAATTATAGTAGTAGCATTAACCATTATCAATAATTAAACAATAAAAGAAAGTTTTTTAACTACCTGGACTTTTTAATGCTTACGTACTTTTACTGTAGCCATTTAAAATCCCCCCTTTCTTTGGTAGAGAGGGGATAGCCAAGTGTATATTATAAATAAAACTTGGTAAATTTTATTTCCTGTATAATTGACATCATTGGAAAGGTGAGATTTACTTTACAGTTAATTTCTAAAACATAACTTTTATAAAATGAGGGACACTTGCAATAAAGAATAATTGTAATTGCCACTTGTTCACAGTGATGACTTGGGAGTTGGGGCTAAAAAATAGCAGGTTCAGATTGTATAAAGAGGGTTTAAGTTAAAAATCAACTATATATGGGGTTGTAGATTCTTCTCACTGGCTATTTAAATAATAGGTGTGACTAGCTGCAGTTATTCAGATTGTTTGACTTTGAATGGAGATGGTCCTCTAGATTCCAAGATCAAGGCAAAGAAATGACATGAATGGAGTGGACACCTGAGCCAGCTTTCTGTCCTGGGGCAGTAGATCCGATAATTCATGTATCCAGCAAACAATGCCAGACAGGCCTCCTAGGGACACCGCAGAGCCAAGGATTTGGACTGAATGATCGTTCAGTCCCTTTCATCCTCATTTAAATAACTTTTAATTTTAGTAGATTTTTCCATCTGTTTCACTAATTTCCATTGAAGCATCCTTAGTAAAATTTATTGTACATATAAAAAATTATTGTGTGTAACTTTTGGGTTTCTTTTTTGCCCTCTTTGGTTAGATTGAACTGAGGAAAAGATATTTTATTAACAAGTTTTAATTCTCTTGGAAAATAACATGAAACCTACATTATTTGGAGTGTTTTAAGTTTAAATGGAAACAGCAGTTGAGTGTTAACAGATGTGATGACAAAGGCCATGTGGCCTGCCCCTCCATACTCTTTGAAGCGTTTTGTGGTCCAGAAAGTTTTTTGAATTGATATCTTGTTATACGAATGTTTATATTGTCATTTCTATACCTTCATTTCCAGAGTGAATGAATCATTTGTGATATCCTTCCTAAATCCCTTTCGTCTGAAAAAAACCATCATTTTTTATCTGATTGATGGGTTTATTTTTATTTAATGACAAGTGGTAGTGAGTTGTTTGTTATTGCGGGAGTTAATCTAATACTAGATTTGGGAGGGTCCTAGGATGTCAACTAGTCCAGCCTTACAGTTGGTGCAGGAATGCCTTATGCAGAATATTAGATAGATATTTACCCAGCCTTTGCTGGAATGCTTTAGTGATGGGAAACTTACTACCTTTTCCAGTGTTTTAATGGCACTATTGAGTAGCTCTCTCTGTTTTTAAGCTGAAGTGTGCCTCCTGGTTTATTATATCTTTGGTCTTTTTCTTATTGACAGCCATATTTCTCTCCTCTCTGAGCTTTCATTTTCTTATCTATAAAATGAGTATAAATTACATGACCTGGTTATCTCGCCAGGATTGAGGTAAAGAACAACCAAGATAATAGTGATTTAGGCAAAATTGTTTTCAAGTCTCAGAGTATTAATATCTTAGTTTTTATCTCTGGTGTCTGTTGTAATGGGAAAAAATAGCAGTGTGTTGTCCAGTGGCTCAGGAGCCAAGATGGATACTTTCTGGTTGATGTTCTGGCCATTAACAAAGGAATTAATTTATCTCTTCTTTGAACATTTATTGACCATTCACTATGTGCTGCAGCACTTCCTTGGGCCTAAAGTGAATATAAAAACAGTGAATAAGACATATACCTTCCATGCCCTATTGGGCCTTAGGTTTTCTTCTCTGGATATTTTTACTTTGAGACATAAATGGTTTTGACTGCTCAAAATAAAATATTATTATTTTACTCTTCGTAATGTTTTTGGTTTTCCAACTAGTCCAATATTTAAAAGTATGTCTTTGATTTGTAGATATATGGAGTCTGGGAGTGATCCTTTTCATGTTGGTGTGTGGGCAACCACCCTTTCAAGAGGCCAATGACAGTGAAACATTGACAATGATCATGGATTGCAAATATACAGTACCATCCCATGTGTCTAAAGATTGTAAAGAGTAAGTAAAAGAAATATGGAAACCTTAAGGACTCACATTAAAACCAAAAATTTTAAGTAATTCCATTAACATGTTAAGAAAATTTGAGATGACTTCAACATTCAAGCATCTGGGTTCATTTTAATTTTTAAATATACTATTTCTACTGTTGATAAGAGTGAGTTTTTTTTGGGGGGGAGGGAGTTAGTCCCAGAATGTGATTTGAAGTTTAATATTAGAGTACAAAATATATTAGTCTTTTTCTCAAATACAACTGTTTTCAAGAAATCCATTACATGCCTCTTCAAGCCTCCAGGAGTGGTGGATACTTCACTTGAAGCAAAGACATTACCATGGGAATTACCTTTCTGTACCTCAGTAAAAAGCAAGACTACCTGAAATTGTTTTAAGTTCCAGAGACAAGTTGGGACATTTTCTTTCCTGAAAAAACCATCAACTCACCCATTTTAGGATTTACATAGCATGTCCCAATTTTATTCTGACACTCCTCCCATGTTGACTAAAGAGCTGTTTTGTTTATGTGACTATGGGAAGCCAACAACAAAAAGTATATTCAAGTTGATTATTTGGAGTTTAGAATACTATATAGTACTGATTCTGACACTCCTCCCATGTTGACTAAAGAGCTGTTTTGTTTATGTGACTATGGGAAGCCAGCAACAAAAAGTATATTCAAGTTGATTATTTGGAGTTTAGAATACTATATAGTACTATGATATGTGTAGTAAGAATGCAGTAATGGAATAGAACTGTTGGAAGTTCAGTATTTCATTGACATTAGGAATGATATTTTTAAATGAGCTCAGCTGAGATTATAGCTACCACTTAAAGGATTTGCTGTGGTAACAAAGTTTTTACTTTCTCCTATCAAGTGTTAAGAAAAAAATCTGTAACTTGAAGTTTTTCTCTCAGTGCAGCCCATCTTAGGTGAACGGTTAAGAACTTTGGTATTCAAACTCTCTGGATTCAAATGAATTAATATATGTAAACCTTTACCAGATAGGAAGCACACAATGAATATTGATGATGATGGTGATGGTGACTTTTTTTATGTCCTTACTGTTATTATTCTTTACCCAGGAAGCAGGGCTGCTGTCTGTGGGTATATGTTATATGCATGTTAGGTGTTTATAATTCAAGGAATATCTATTGATACAGCTCCTATTGAAAAAACTAAAACAGATGAACTTATTTTTACATTGACATATATCATTCAAAGAATGTATAAAATGTATATATAATAAAATGAACACCTTTGTACTCATTATCCAGCTTTAAGAAATAGAAGCCATCTGTTTCCCTTCTAGAAGGATTATTTTTAATAATTATAGGACAATTTAGGTTTTTTTTTTTTTTTTACTCTGTCCTGTGTCAGTTTTGCTAAGCTGTGTTTTTTAAGGAACTTGTCCATTTTATCAGTTTTTCAAATTTATTGACCTCATGTAATTATCATACTCTTTAATTATGTTTTTAAAGTCTGTAGGATCTGTGGAGATGTTTCCCTTTTTCATTCCAATATTGACAATTGATGCCTTTTCTTGTTTTTGTCTTGATCAGTCTTGCCAGAAGATTGTTGATTTTACTAGTCTTTTTCGAGGAACTGCCTTTTGCTTTTATTAACTTACTATTATATTTTTTATGTTTTATTTTCTTTTCTCTTGTCTGTATTATATTCTTTCATGTACTTCCATGGGCTAATTCTGTTCTTTTTCTTATGTTGGATACTCAGCTCACACATTTTCCTTTTTAATGATAATATTTAAGGGTGTAAACTACCTTCTAGTACCATTTTAACTGCATCCCACTAGTATAGATTTTTTAATCTCTTTGTTATTCAGTTCTAAGTATTTTCTAGTTTCCACTGATTTATTTGATACATGAGTTGTGTTTAGGAATGTTTTAAATTTCCAAACATATGACATTTTTCTAATTAGCTTTTTGTTAATTATTTCTAACTTAATTTTACTGTGGTCTGAGAATATAGTCTCTATGGTACCAGTTTGTTTTTGTTTTTTTTTTTTTCAAATTGTTGAGGCTTGCTTATGGCCTAGCATGAGGTCAATTTTTTATAAATGGTCTTTTTGTTCAGGAAAAGAATGTATATTTTCCAGTTGTTGGGTTCTATATAAATACTTAAGATCAAGCTTATTAATTATGCCATTCAAAATTATTTATATACTTTCTGAGATTTATTATTGCTTGATCTATCTGTTACTGAGATATCTTTTCACTGATGAATTCATTGTTTTATTCTTGGATGTCTGTCAGTTTTTGCCTTGAGTGTTTTTGAGGCAATGTTATTAGGTGGTTGGGCAATTTTATTAGCAAACAAACAAAAACCATGTATCTTTCTGATGAACTTAACCTTTGTTATCAGTTTGTATAAAAGAGGTAGTGACCCCTTTATCTCTAATAATGCTTTTTGCCTTAAAGTTGATCTAACAGCCTGGAACTGGGGTTTTTTAAAAATCCCATATGATCATGTTTGTCTTTTAACTGGAGAACTTATTCGATTTACATTTGTCGAGATCACTGATGTAGATATATTTATGCCATCTTTTTATATGCTTTATATTTGTCCTACTTTTTCAGTTTTTTTCTTTTTATCACATCCCTCTTTGGGGTCGATGGTTTTTCTTTTTCCCCCTCATTTGACTTTTCTCCTTCAACTTGCTGGGAAGGTATAGTTTGTTATTTTAGTGGTTTTCCTACCTATATTAACACACACATACGTGTTCGTATACTTAATTTAACAAAACCTGTATTTAATCCTTATCTTTATTCTCTTCCTAAATAATACAAAATCCTTAGAACATTTTAACTACTATCTGATATTTTAGTAATTTTTTCCTAACTCCACCAATTACATAAAATTATTATATACAATAAAATATTGTTTATAATTATCCAGATGTTTGACAAGAACTTTGTTTACTCTTCCATTTGGGATCACATTCCTCTGCCAGAATTACTCCCTTTAGAATTTGTTTTAATGAGCATATGTTTGTGATAAACTGTCTCAGTTTTTATTTGAAAATATTTTTATGTCACATATGCTCTTGAAAGACAGTCTCATTGAATGTAGAACTCTAGGTTGACAATTATTTTCTCTTGGCTCATTGAAGAAATTATTCTACTACTTTCTGTTAACCCCTGTTGCTGTTGAGAGTCAGCTATTCATCTTATTGTCCCTACATAGGTATTCCGTCTTTTCTTTCAGGCTCCTTTAAGATCTTCTGTTTATTTTGCTTAGGATATATTAGGCTTCCTGGTTCAGGATTTGTGTTCTACAAATTTGGAAAATCCTCAGCCATTACCTTTTCAAACATAGTTCCCCATTTTCTCATTTCCTTCTGGAACTCTGATTACATGTATGTTAGATATTTTTACTCTGTCCTCCTTGTCTTTTAATCTTTCATATTTCCTATCTCAGTCTACAAATACAGGGTTATTTCCTTGACTTTATCTTTCATTTTATTAATTCTCTTTAGTGTAATTTTTAAAATTTGTCTGTTGATTTTTCTTTCTTTCTTTTTTTTTTTTTAGTTACAGTGATTTTTATTTCCCTCTTTTAGAAGTCCTATTTAGTTTTTCTTGGGATGCATTGTAATTTTGTTCCCTGGTCATATTTTCAAACTTCTTTATGTCTTAAGCATATTTAACACAGTTATATTCTGTGTCTGAAAATTTCAGTATCTGAAGCATTTGCATTCTGATTTTGCTGTATGTTTCTTAGGTCTTGCTAGTGGTGCCTTGTTTCCTCTGTGTTTTTTGATTGTGATACTCTCTGAAATATTATTTGGGGAAATCCTTTGAAGCCTGGTTTTAAGTTACCTACAGAAAGGAGTTATCATTGCTTCTCTACTAGTTGCCCAGGAGCACTTCCAGCTGAAACCACTTTAAATTAACTCCACTTTTTATACCACACAGATATTAATTTGGATCATAAACTTGTGAAAGTTTATGATCCTTATAGTTACAGGTTCTTGGAAGGAATTCTCCCACCTCACATCCACAGCCAGTGTTGAGGCAAGCAGGTTTTCTTCTTGACCCCCTTTGAGTAGTGGATTTGTTTCTCATTTCCCATTCACCTTCACACTAAATAAAGCTGGGGCCTAGCCCTTTGCAAAAGCTCTAGTTGTACTACCCACTGCCACTAGGCTCCACATGTGATATTCTTCTGTTGCATGTACCCATTGTAGCCTTCAAAACCAGAGCAGAAACAATCAGGCCAAAGGCCAGCTTTGTCATTTGCCTCCTAAGGATCCTGCTTTTACACCATTTTTAGTTGCTGAGAATTTCTTATTTATTTATTTATTTTGCCAACACAGTGGCTTTAAATAAAATACATTTCTAAAAATATATTACATGACATTTTAGTTGTTTCATCAGGAAAGTCATTCATTCTTCCTGAAATAAGTTGGCTTGTACACTGTATTCTGTATGTCATTGCTGATAATTTATCTGGTTCTGGTATGCTACTAAGCCAGGAGTTAATTTAAGAACAGATGCTGATACCTAGAGTTAACTGTAGATAATAGGGAACTATATGAGGGTAGTTGAAAAAGTTCGTGGGAAAACAAAGGAGATAGTACAAATTTTTGCATGAACTTTTTGAAGTACCCTCCTATTTGTGTATTTGGCTTATCCGTATATTTGGAGGTTATGATTTTTTATTTTACGAATATGAAGGCACTAAATTTTTATTATTCCCCTCTGTCCCCTACCCTACCACTAGTGAACCTAATTAAATTGATGGTATAGGAAATAATTTTTATTAATAAAATAGTCCACCATCACTAATCTTTGCAAGCACTTTGGTTTAACAGTGGACTTCACCTTCCTTTCCAGCCTGATCACACGGATGCTGCGGAGAGATCCCAAAAGAAGGGCCTCTTTAGAAGAGATTGAAAACCATGCTTGGCTTCAGGGAGTGGACCCTTCACCAGCCACAAAGTATAACATCCCCCTTGTGTCACACAAAAATCTCTTGGAAGAGGAGCACAACAGCATCATTCAGCGCATGGTGCTTGGGGACATCGCTGATCGAGACGCCATCGTAGAGTATGTCAGTGCTTATCAGTAAAGGGGGCCATGGGTTTAGGATTCTTGGAGTGAGCTCTCTTCTTTACTCACCAGAGCCTTTGGACACTGTAACAGAGTTCCCAGTTGGTAGGAGTTATGTCATTTATCTCTAGAGTTCCTGGGCCAGTGGTAGGAGTTATGTCATTTATCTCTAGAGTTCCTGGGCCAGTGGTAGGAGTTATGTCATTTATCTCTAGAGTTCCTGGGCCAGTGGTAGGAGTTATGTCATTTATCTCTAGAGTTCCTGGGCCAGTGGTAGGAGTTATGTCATTTATCTCTAGAGTTCCTGGGCCAGTGGTAGGAGTTATGTCATTTATCTCTAGAGTTCCTGGGCCAGTGGTAGGAGTTATGTCATTTATCTGTAGAGTTCCTGGGCCAGTGGTAGGAGTTATGTCATTTATCTCTAGAGTTCCTGGGCCAGTGTTTGACACAAAGGTTTTTTTGGTTCTTTTGTTTTTGTACTAGTGAACAAGTAAGCCATTGCTGGGTGGTATCAGTGAATTCTGTGGCTCTTCTCCATTCCTGTAGTAGTGGATTGGAATAGCTTTTTTTCTATCCTAGTATATACCTTGTGTGTGGTGGTGTCCTCTTCAATTCTGTGTCTCCTTGTCCCCACAGTGAGTAGGGCAAACAGGGCAGCTCCACAGGCTTAGAGCCCTTTAAATCAGGGGTTGGTAGATGAGGCCAGTCACATGGTTTCCCCCCTCCCCCCCCTTTTGTCTTTTTTCGTGACCGGCAACGGATCGCAACCCTCAGTGTCACGCCCGTACCAGACCGGGACCGGCAACGGGATCGCAACCCTCGGTGTTGCACCCGCACCTCTCTCAGCCAGTGAGCGGCCGGTCTGTATGTGGGATCCGAACCCTCGGCGGGAGCGCCGCCACACTCCCAAGCGGCGCACTGTAGCAGTGCACCACCAGGCCGGCCCAGTCACATGTTTTTATAAGTAAAGTTTTATTGGACCATGGCCATACCCTCTGGTTTATGTATTGTCAATGATTGCATTGTGTTGCAACAGCAGAGTAGTTGCAAGAGAGACCACATGACCCACAAAACCTAAAATATTTACTGTCTGGCTCATTTGAGTCCCTGCTGCAGCAACTTGGAACCTGCAAATTACACAAGTTGTTAATTTAATCCTTAAACCAGTCAGTTTTTAATAACCTAAGCAGTTTGGAATCAAGGATAATACAGAGTAAAGATAGTCATTTTGTTCTAATGATGATTAATTTCTATAAGAGGTCCTGACTATAAAAATGTGGAGCATTTCCATAAACGAAAAATCGAAGTTATTTAATGTGTTGAGTGAAACAGTTGGGTGTGATAGAAAGGGTATACTTTGAGAAGCAAAAAGGGGTTTCCCATTGGGAGGGCCACTCTGGCCTGGCTGTGGGATCTGACCCAGTTACCTGTCCTGGGGAAAGAGAAGGCTGCAGGCTGGACCTACACACCCTGCCATGTGTTGCACTGTCACATGTGTACCTAGCAGGAAGCACTGTTTCCTGAGAAGGGTGATGTTTGTATAAAGGACATATATCTTTAGGATGTGTTTTTAGTACACTGGAAAGAAACATTGACAAAAATAAACCCAGGTTCTTAATTTTGGTTTAAGTACAAATTTTTACAAGTTTCCAAAGTATATTGTGAGTCTTCACAGATTGACCCACAGCTACTTAAGTGACCTAAACAAGCAGAGAAGAACAGGGCACTTGCTATTTCTGCCAAAGACAATCACTGTAGAAAATGATTTTTCACTTTTGAGTGAGTAAAAAGGCTGAATCTCCCTGAATTAGTCTAATGTTCTTAGCTTAAATAAATACATACATGCAGTAGTGTCACATGAAACAATTAATATGAATTCAATTATAAATCCAAAAGAGGGGGGCAATTTACATGGTTCGGGCGACTCCAGTTTGCCCATCCACCAGTTTCCCAAGTGTGACAGGAGCTGGGAGACCCAAGCTTGCTGTTCCCTCAGCTATTCTCACTTCTTGCCTGCTGCTCACATTAGGAGAAGCTACTCATTCTGAAGGTGATTCCTGAGTTTAAACACACGTTTGTCTTACCATATGTCCCCTAAACACAAGCCAACTGCTTTATCCAGTACTCAGCTGAACATACCACTCTAAGAAATAACTCTACCCCTGAATTTCGCCTTGGGCTGTTCCTTCGTTATCTCGTGCCTGCCCCGCCCCCATTAGCCCTGGCCTTGCCGTACGTTTTGTAAACAGTGATCTCTGCTGTTGCTCCTTTCCCAAGTGTTTATTGCGTGAGTATTTCCACTAACTACAGAAGGTTTCTAAAAGCTGTAGTTACATATTTCTGGGCATTGTGGCATCCTCCAAAGCTCTCTTGTGGCACGTCCCATGAAGGCTAGCTTCAGGAGAGCGGGCAGGGCCGGGTGCCTTGTTGGGCATTATGCCCCCAGCACCTAGCGAGCACAGTGCCTCTAGGTACTTGGCGAGTACTGCTTTTTAAATGGATGAATGAATATGTTGATTTTATTAAGTGAGGTTAATGATGACATGCTCTCAATTGCGTTAGTAATTCAATACTGCCTAAAATGCCAATAAATGCAAAGAGTGTGAAAATAAAAATATTTCCTAATTTTTATGATTGGTGCTGGTGCTTCAGTGCACATTAATGTAACACAGACCTTGTCTTCATTTTATACTTCTAATGGAAGCAAGCCAGCTTAACAAATGCAAACACTTCATAACACACGTTTTCCAATAATGTGTTACACTCTTGGAAGCTTCATTACCTTTTCTTACGCATCTAAAACTGATATCCTGCTCAGTTGCTATCAGCCTTTTGGACTTTTCTCACTAATATCATTTTATGCCATTATTTATTTTAGAATTTCAAAATTCTAAGTAAACTACTAGGTTTTTTTTTCTGGTTTGAATTTTTGCATAATTTTAATGATTCCCAGTCATGGAATTTCATTTGCTTGTTTGCTTGTATTTTTTTTTTTTTTTTGTCTTTTTCCGTGTCCGGCAACGGATCGCAACCCTCAGTGTTGCCCCCGCACCGGACCGGGGACGGGCAATGGGAGTGCAACCCCCGGTGTCGCTCCCGCGCCCCCTTCTCTGCATGGGCCAC
>NW_007729335.1:205275-244937 GCF_000696425.1 Galeopterus variegatus
GGGCCGGCTTTTTTTTTTTTTTTTTTTTTTTTTTAAATCAATTCTGCTTCTTGTAAAAAGCAAACCTACTGATGTGACTTATATGGCTTATGTTCATTCTTACCTTTTTTTCCTCAGAGCTCTGGAAACCAACAGGTATAATCACATCACAGCCACTTACTTCTTACTTGCTGAAAGGATCCTGAGAGAAAAGCAAGAGAAAGAAATACAAACCAGATCTGCAAGCCCTAGCAATATTAAGGCGCAGTTTAGGTGAGAAAAAAATCTTCACTGATTTTAGTAAGTTAACGTTTTGAAATAGTGAACTTTTTAAAAAATGTTTCCTAACTCTGTGGGGCGAGAGAGTACAGTGATGATAGCCTCATTGGAGAGGCCACCTTGGGCTGCTTAGGTGCGTGTGCGGGTCTTGGTTCCTTTGGCAGTAAGGATGCCTTCCGCTCTTGGGCTCAGTGGGGAGAGGGGGCTGTGGCTGTTGGCCTGGCCAGGAAAACACGTGGAGAAGTAGCCTCAAGCCAGAGTGTCTGCCAGTTGTTCATTAAACTCTCCAAATCCAACATGTATTAACGTGTTATTTTCTTTAGTTTTTCATTCCAGGAACAAGGCTGAATTTTTTCTCTGTTATTTGAAATAATTTTTAAAAATACATAGGGCATTTCTGTGCCATGATGTTATCTCAGGATTTCAGGGATTGGGCCATCAGATCAGCTAGTTGATTTACTAGCTCTTTGACCTTGGAAGGTCACTTAACCTCTCTATGACTTTGCTACCTGATCTATAAAATGAGGGTAATAATACTGTTTACCTCATGGGGTTGTGGTGAGGGATAAGTGAATTAATATATGTAAAGTACTTAGACCAGGGCTCTGTGTGCTCCTGGTCATTGTTAGGAATATTTCGTCACCTTTATCATCTTCAATAAAGTAGTGAGTGTGCTCCTCTCCTCACCTTTTCTCCCCTGCCCTCTCTTCCTGCCCTGCCTCCCTCTCCCCTCACCTTCCCACTTTTCTTTTTCTTCTGCCAGAGTAGCTTTCAATTTAAGGTCAAAGCATGGAAAGGCTTTACTTTTTTAGTTCATCATTATGAAATTTATTTAGAATTTATCCATTCAGATAAAGTAGTCCATGGAATTGTAGTAGTTCAAAAACTGGAGAGTATTCCTGATTCTGAATAACTCTCTGTTAGTACCTCTGAATATATATGAATGTATGTGTGTGAATATGTAATTATTATTATTGTAAAAGAGTAAGAAAATCATCTGGATTTTAAATCACTTACAGTCATCTCACCATGTGTAGTTTGTTGCTTGGGTGGAGCGGCATAATAGAGGGAGGAAAACATTCCCAGCTTGCCAAAGGATAAAGATTTAGAAGTCTAGTATAACTAGAAAATTAATTGAGTAATTTCATTCATGTCCTGGATATATACCTTTATAATGAAAACTAGACACACTGTCTAGTGTCTGCTTGAAGAAGGATTGAGCCCCAGGAAGCGAGGGTACGCTTGGGGATGAGACACACCAGAGACTGACACTGAGAGGTTAGAGTCAACCTAGTCCTGACCTGAGCTGCCTTTCAAGAAAGAGTAAAGAGTTACCTCAGAGCAGATAGTCACTGCACGCCAGGTACACTGAGTCTGGAGCAACCATCAGTCTTCTGGAGAAGAGGATATTTGGATTTGAACTTTTCTGTTCAGTGAAATAGATCAGAGCTCAATCTAAAGCTGATCAGATATGTAAATGAATTAAATTGGTTTTACTTTATTATAGAAATTAAGGGCTAATAGTAGCTATCAAGAAATACCAGGGCCTCTGAGCAATTTTTCTCTTGTGCTTGTGAGGACTCTGGAGTGGAGACACTATGAGGGCCTCTCTTCCTGTGGCACCCGCCCACTGGCGGGTGGTGCTGCCTGCTCACTTGCCTTCTCATTGTTGTCACTGTGACTTTATTGTCAAGACCCTGGACCTTACTTGCTTCCACTGCTGGGTATGCCCTGGCACCAGAGTGACCTGGATGGTGGAAGCCTGGACTGAGTCAGGAGACTGGTATTTAAATTGGCAGGTGGGAGCAGAGGGGCAGGTCAAGCCAGGAAGAGCCAGCCATGGAAAGCAGATACATGCTTTGGGGCCAGGTGGATGCTATGGGGATATTGATGATGGGACCGTTGGGATGGGTGGTTAACAGGAGACCAATCCACCCACAGCTGGACTGCTGGCATCTTTGCACACAGGTGGGTGGGCAGAAAGAAGCAGGGCAGGGACTTAGTCTGTAGGTTCTGGAGTCCAGAGTCCTAGGTCTGGAATTGGGTGAGAACATAGTGACTCCACTAGAGAATGAAGTAGAATATGCCCAGTTTCAGGAATGTGATGTAAAATGTGGCTTGGCTCAGAGAAGTGGTGTTTGTACAGATAGGATCCTGAAACAATGAGGTGATGTGGTATCATTTCGAGAACAGTTCCATTGTGTGTAGCTCTCCAGGGCCACAAGGCTAATGGGGAGTTTGTACGATTTTGTTGGACAGATGACTTTTTCAGAGATACTTCTTGACTTCAGAAACATTATTAAACACTCACCTTTTATAAACTACCAAGCAATGACTATGGCAGATGACCTCACTCCATCCTCGAGAGGTAGGATAAGGCTCCAAGTTAGGGGAAAGTTGTCTATTATAAAATCCCCAGTAGTTTTTTAATGCTGTAGATTTAATTCAGTTTTATTTTTAGAATAACAAAATTGGTGTGAAATGAAAATATCACAGTGTGAAAGTGGCTGTTTTAAATGTGTCTGGCATCAGAGTAGCCTATGGCATCTACTTTTTTCCCTGGACGAAGAGGACAGTTGAGAATTCAAAGATGTTTATTCAAAACAGAGGCTAGGAAAGCCTCATTTTCAAAAGTCGTCATCTTTGGCTGCAGTGTTCTTGCCACTTGGGTGACTACAGAATGGGGAATAAAATCAAAGCTTAATTAATAGTGAATTTTGCTGTCCAGTGAAGATGTTTATTCAAAACAGAGGCTAGGAAAGCCTCATTTTCAAAAGTCGTCATCTTTGGCTACAGTGTTCTTGCCACTTGGGTGACTACAGAATGGGGAATAAAATCAAAGCTTAATTAATAGTGAATTTTGCTGTCCAGTATTCTTGTGTGGGCATTCAAAGACATATTTATATTTAACTTAGTGAGTTTTTTAATTGGAGGACAGATTTATGTATGCCAGTTATACATTGACTTTTCTCTCCAGTATTTTCATATTTAAATACATTAAACTACTTCCACTTATTTTTATAAAAACTGAGACTTTACACCATCATGTAAAGTCAGAAGCACTGGAAATTTCAGGTGAATTCTGTTAGTGATAATATACCTTTAAAGGTTGTAATCTAAGAACCGAATGAACAAATCATGTGTGGTGGTCAGGTTTTGCTTTGGCAATAACCCCTTTGTACTTTTAAAAAGTGTTTATCTTGTAGTATAAAGCTTTTGTATAGAAAAGATGGAGCCGTTTTTTGCCCCATTTTTTCTGACTGATGTGATAAAGTTGTCATTTGCCATAAGCCACAGACTGAACCGTGTTTCAAAACCACATTTGCCCTTCTGGTGTCCTTGCTGATGTTTACAGGATATTGAATGGGTTTACAAGGCTGCTGCTGCTTTTTCTTTTCAACTCTGGGGATTTTGTCCCCGTAAATTTTATATAATGTACTTTTCTAACATCTGCATATGATGACATAACTCTTTCTTTTTCCAATCTGTTACACAGGCAGTCATGGCCAACCAAAATTGATGTACCCCAGGACCTTGAGGATGACCTCACAGCTACTCCTTTGTCCCATGCGACTGTCCCTCAGTCTCCTGCTCGGGCTGCCGACAGTGTCCTCAATGGCCACAGGAGCAAAGGCCTGTGTGACTCGGCTAAGAAAGACGACCTCCCCGAGTTGGCTGGACCAGCACTCTCTACAGTGCCACCTGCAAGCTTAAAACCCACAGCCAGTGGGCGGAAGTGTCTGTTTAGGGTGGAAGAAGATGAGGAGGAGGATGAGGAGGATAAGAAGCCCATGTCCCTCTCAACACAGGTGGTTTTGCGCCGGAAGCCATCTGTGACCAACCGCCTGACGTCCCGAAAGAGTGCTCCTGTCCTCAACCAGATCTTTGAGGAAGGGGAATCTGATGATGAGTTTGACATGGATGAGAATCTGCCTCCCAAGCTGAGCAGGTTAAAGATGAACATCGCTTCCCCAGGCACAGTTCACAAGCGCTACCACCGGAGGAAAAGTCAGGGCCGGGGCTCCAGCTGCAGTAGTTCAGAGACCAGTGATGACGATTCTGAAAGCCGGCGGCGGCTTGATAAAGACAGCGGCTTCACCTACTCCTGGCACCGCCGGGATAGCAGCGAGGGGCCCCCTGGTAGTGAAGGGGATGGTGGAGGCCAGAGCAAGCCGAGCAACAGTAGTGGAGGGGCGGACAAGGCCAGCCCCAGCGAGAACAATGCCGGCGGGGGCAGCCCCTCCAGCGGCTCGGGCGGCAACCCCACCAACACATCTGGCACCACGCGCCGCTGCGCCGGCCCTGGCAACTCCATGCAGCTGGCCTCTCGCAGCGCTGGGGAGCTTGTTGAGAGCCTCAAACTTATGAGCCTCTGCCTTGGCTCCCAGCTTCATGGGAGCACCAAGTACATTATTGATCCACAGAATGGCTTGTCGTTTTCCAGTGTGAAAGTCCAAGAGAAATCCACTTGGAAGATGTGCATCAGCTCCGCGGGGAATGCAGGGCAGGCCCCTGCAGTGGGCAGCATAAAGTTTTTCTCTGACCACATGGCAGATACCACCACTGAATTGGAACGGATAAAGAGCAAGAACCTGAAAAATAACGTGCTACAGCTACCTCTGTGTGAAAAGACCATCTCTGTGAACATCCAGCGGAACCCTAAGGAGGGGCTGCTGTGCGCCTCCAGCCAGGCCAGCTGCTGCCACGTCATTTGACTACGTGCCAGCCTGGCCGCTGGCACTTGTCCTGCTCAGAGCGGTGAAGACTGGCTCGCCTCACTGTTCCCTTTTTGGTTTTACTATTTTAAAGTGGGTGTTAGGAGCAATTATTTATTACCTTTTTATTTGTTCGCCTGACGATGTGACAATGCATGGTCTTTGTGCATGCTGCTAGACACTACTTTTCTTTTCCAGCTGAAAAGTCTGTTGTGTAATTTTTACATTTATAATTTTAATGTGGATGATCAGGATTAAATTAAAATGTATATTTGGAACCTAGTTATAAATGGAGCACTTAGAAATTTGATGTTCTGCACTTAACCTAGAGAGAGAAAAAATGTTTTTGTTTCTTTGTGAAAAATCTAAATTCCTGTCCTGACCTTCTGTGATACGGAAGCTCCGTACTCTGAGGCACACTCTGTGGTGTCCGAGACAGAACCAAAGCAATAATGCTGTGATGCCGACAGGCTGGGGTGAGCGAGCATGTGCCGCCCGGCTGGCCAGGCCGTACTCTGAGGCACACTCTGTGGTGTCCGAGACAGAACCAAAGCAATAATGCTGTGATGCCAACAGGCTGGGGTGAGCGAGCATGTGCCGCCCGGCTGGCCAGGACTGTGCAGAGCAGAGGACAGTGAGCGTCTGCACTGAGAACCTTCAAACTATGATTTAAACATACCCACACCTGTTTGTCTTAAACTATAGTGTGAAAAAAGTTTGGGCTCTTAAAATTTAACTGAAAAAAATTTTCTTGTTTTTGTAATAGATGAGCTAAAGTACTTAGATTTATAAGGCAGCTTCCCCTGTAGTGATAAATTACAAGCAGACAATCTTACTTTGTAATGTGATGAAGTGAATTGATGATGTCTTAACTCTACTTTTAGAGTGTACATCTGTCTAACAGAACAAAAAGATGCTCTGTAAATTCCTTCCTGTAGGGCGCACCGCTGGATTTCCTTTAAAACCACATGGGTAGAAGAAACCATAGGGCCTAGTACAAAAGCAGAGGTGCACACAGATGTTTGCAAAGTCAAACCCATGAATGAAAACAAAACCAGACTTAGTGGATTTGTTTCTCAGGAGTTTGCTAATTAGGTTGTTCTTTTATCATTTCCATTTTTTTACGTCCTTTGGCTCAAGCTAGCTATGGAAATTGGCTGATCAAAAAATGCATATGAGAAGGTAAAATTCACACATACAGCAAACAAAAATGCACAAAGCCTGCTTTGTAACTTTTTATTCTGGAAGTATTTTTCACTTTGCCTTCCTGCCAAAAGAATAATCAAAGAACTCTTGCTTTGACCTGTTCCTGTATAAAGACTACCAGATAATGATCTCTTGTGGCATTTTGTCTTTTAGAACACAGTATATTGAAGATTGCTAATTTTGGTAGGGGCCAGATGCTGTTTTTTCATGCTGTGCCCTGAGGGTCTTAAAAGCAATGCATGGTGACTTGGTGATAGAATGTGGCTAGGACCCAGGGCCACTCCCACACCCCCTTCAGCCTCCTATCATGTCTCTGAAGTGACCAACTGAGATGCATCTGGTCACATAACTCGGAGAGTGGGCAGAGCACCAAAGAACTGCATTGTGTTGGTCACTTTCTTCAAGTACACACTGACTCTGCTACTTTAGGATTAATATAGTTCACTCAGAACTCTGAATTTCACAGTATACTTACTAAACTAAGTAAAAATGATACTTAAAATACTTTACTTTCTAGACCTATGCTAGATATGTTTTAAGCTACAGCTCTAGTTCATTGTGATATTTATAATTGAAAGCTACGAGAATAGATGTGTGGGTGAAGCCATAGAACATATTTGCTTGAAATTCTTGAGCAGGGATCTTATATAAAGGGCCAGAAATAAGATGTGTGGTTCACATAGATAGTGAGCGTAACATCTGTATTAAACGTAGGAGAGAAGTTTATAAAAGGGCATTGGCAATAAATTCTTTGTTGCAGCTGTTTTCCAAGTAATGTAAATATTTTTTCCTGTGATTATGTATAGCCTTGGAATGGCACCTTTTAACTAACCCATATGTGTTTGGTTTTCAATGGTTTTTTTATATTCAAATGTATATATGGTGCTCACTTTAGGATCAGCAGTGTTGACCATTTATGCTGCATAGCTGTATTATAGCCTTATAGTTGTGTGTGGTTGATTGGCCCTCTGGGTATTCAAATGTCAGTCTGAGTGGTGTCTTACTCATTTGTTCATAAGTGGATGATTGTGCATGTGTTGTATGTCATAGTATGTCGTCACCTAAAAGGGAGGGAGCGAACAACCATTACATTAAGATAATATTGGACCAAACTACTTACTTGCTCTAAACAGTTACTTGTACCCCTTAACCTGTCTTCAAAAGTTACATATAGTTACAGTAGTGTATAAATTAAATATTGTGGAAAAAGTTAGTCTTGTATTTTTCTGTATGTGTGTATATATATAATTATGTACTTCTGGCAATTCTATCTGTATTAAAGATGTGACAATCTTGACACCGATTTTCAGAATAGCCAAGAGACTGAATTTGATTGAAGATATCCCTACCAAGTAAGAATTGGTCTGTGTTAAGAGGGTACAAAATTATCAGCTGATTTGGTCAGTTGCTTCCAATGCTGGTTGATTTTCCTCATTGTGTAAACATTGACAGGTATGTGTCAAATGGGAAAAAGTCCAAATAATAAAGTGACATATTGGTGTTCAGCAATATAAATCATGTCCCATGTTGTATTTCTTCTCATGAACGCAGTTTTGTAGAATCTCAGCTCAGTTTGACCCAACTTCCCACATACCCTGCACCTGCCCCACCAGATGTGGCTGAAAAAACGTAATTGTGACCTTCTTGCTTTAATCTCATGACCGTGTATATCAAGCAGGCCCCAAGACTGCCCAGTAATTATACTTTATTTCTGCATTTTATCTACATTTCTCACTCAGCTGGTTATCGTGCTCCCTAGTAACTGAATAAACAATCACTTAGAATTGCCACAAGCTCCCACTTCTGCCTTTGTAATTATACTTTATTTCTGCATTTTATCTACATTTCTCACTCAGCTGGTTATCGTGCTCCCCAGTAACTGAATAAACAATCACTTAGAATTGCCACAAGCTCCCACTTCTGCCTTTCTTCCTATGTATCCACATGCTCTGTCCTTTCTCCTATTGGTATGATTCCAAGATCAACTCCTCCACTTACACCCTAGATCCTAGCCCCTCTGGCAGCCACGAGGACTTTGCTTCGGTCATTCCTTTCTCTTGCATCATCTGTCTTTGCTTCTCTACTAGACCATTCCTAACAGCAAACAAAACCAAGCACGATTTTATTTCCCTATCTTAAAAAAAGTTCCCTCTCTAGCTGTTGCCACATTGTCACATTTCTCTTTCTCTGTTCTCTTGAGCCTTTCCCATCAGGCTCTTGCCGCTATCACCACCAAAACTGCTTTGCTCAAGGTCAGCAGTAACCTCTATGTGCTAAATCCAGGGGTCAGTTTTTAAAAACAGTTTTATTGAAGTATAATTCACATACCACGCAATTCACATTAAATTATACACTTCAGTGGTTCTTTAGTGTATTTTCAGAGTTATGTAACCATTACCGTGGTCGATTCCCCTCCCCTCCCCCACCCTCAGGCAACCACTAATCCAGGGGTCAGTTTTCAATCCCATGTTAGAATGTGACGATCACTCTCTTCCTCATAAACTTCCAGCTTTCAGTACCGCACTTCTACCTTACTGCGCTTCAGTCCACTGGCTCACTCTCCCAACCTCTGAACTTGGAATGTCCTCAGGTTGAGTTCTGGACTCTTCTATCTGCTCAGCCAATCTCTTGAAGATTTTATTCAGTCTATATTTAGCCCACATCTTTCCCAGGAACACCAGATCTCAACTATCTGACTTCTCCACGTGGATGTGTCTAACACGCATCTCAATTTTTACAAGTCCAAAGCTCCTAATCTTTCTCTTCAAATCCTTACTCTTAGAGCTCCGCATCTCAATAAATGGTAACCAAACCTTTTTAGTTTTACGTAAGCCAGAAACCTTGTCACCCTTCACTCATCCCAACATTCAATCCGTGAGCAAATCTTACTTGCTTTTCTGATCCCTTCTCGTCGCCTCCACCCACCCGGCCTACGTTCATCACAGCAGCATCACCCCTTCGGACAACTGTAAATGCCTCTTCAAGGGCTTCCCTGCTCTTGCCCTTACATTTCTCTTGTCTGTTCTCCACTGAGCGATATGAGTGACCATCTCGAAAGCTAAATCCTGTCATGTTTTGAAAGGGGGTTAATTTCTAAATATTTGGAGATTTTCCACATACATTTTTGTTATTTCTAGTTTAATTTAATTTTAGTCAGAACATGCCTTACATAATTTAAGTCTTAACTGAAACTTGTTTTATGACCCAGCAGTTGACCTATGTTGGTGAATGTTTTGCGAGTGCTTGGAAAGTGCGGTTGTAAGTGGGGTGATTTAAACATGTCAGTTCAAGTTAATAATGTTCAAGTTTCCTGTCTCCTTACTGATTTTCTGTCTCAGTTTAGCAATTACTGAGAGAGGAGTGTTGAGATCTCCAACTGTAATTGTGGATTTACCTATTTCTCCTTTAGTTCTATCAGTTCCCATCTCCAGCCCCCCACCCCGCCCTCCCGCCCTGTGAAATTGAAGCTCTGTTGTTAGGTAAATACACATTTGAGATTGTTATGTCTTCTTGATGAATTGGTCCCTTTTATCATCATGAAATGTTCCTTTTTATCCCTGGTAAATTATTCTTTATTCTGAGATCTGCTTTGCTTGGTATTGATATAGCCACTCCAGCTTTTTTTGGACTTGTGAGAGTACATCCTTTTCCATTCTTTTACTATTAACCTACCCATGTCTTTTCAGTTTGTTTTTTGTAGACAACGTATAGTTGGTTCTTGCTTTTTTATCCAATCTGCAAATCTTTGTCTCCCATTGGATTGTTTAGAGTAATTACATTCCGTGCAATTATCAATATGGTTGCGTTTAAATCTACCATCCTTCTAGTTCTCTGTCTCATTTGTTCTTTGTTTCTTTTTTCACCTTTTACTACCTTCTTTGGGTTTAACTGAGCACTTTTTATTATTCCATTTTATCTCCACCATTGGCTTATTGGCTATGCCTTTTTTATTTTTTGATGGTGGCTGTAGGGTTTACAATATATGTCTTGTAATGTACCACAGTCCACCTTAATATAATAGCACTTCATGTAGAGTGGAAGAACCCTACAACTGTATTCTTCTATTTTTCTCCTCTTGTTCTTTGTGCTATTATTGTCATACATTATATTTTTACATATGAATAACTATTGTTTTAAATAGTTAACTTTCTTTTTAAGAGATTAAACATGAGGGGGAAATGTATTTTACCTACTAATTTATCATTTCCAGCATCCTTCAATTCTTTGTGTAGATCCACATTTTGGTATTTTCCTTCTTTAACATTTAGAATATTCTTTAATGTTTCTTATAGTGTGAGTCTGCTGGCAATACATTGTTAGCTCTCGCTTGTCTGAAAAAGTATTTTTCTTCCTTTACGAAGGATATTATCAATGGGTATAAAATTCTAGATTGACTTTTTTATTGCAATGCTGGATGTTGAATTTTACACTGTTGCATGCTGGATTTTGTTGTATTCATATAAAAAGTTGGATTTCATTTTGGAGTACATTTGCTTGAAATCAGTTGGATCCTTTTGGGTCTTGCTTTTAAACTGTGTTAGGGTAGATCCCAAGCAGTCTTCAGTTTAGGGCTAATTTGGCCCACTACTGAGGCAGTCGTCACTAAGGACTCTACTGAGGCCTTTCCACTCTGGCTGGTAGGAGCATGAACTATTCACAGCCTTGGGGAGGTTCTGAGCATTGTTCAGCCTATTGCTACATGGTTCTTTCTCCATCTTCAGGTAGTTTTCTTATAAGTACTGATCAATATTAAACCAAAGGCTGCAGATTTTTGAAGCTTGTTCACTCTCTCTGCAGCTACCTCCTCTCTGGCTATTTTGCTCTGCAAATTCTATCCACATTGGTCTTTCTGAACTTTCAACTCTGCTCAACTAAGCAAGACTGCCAGGCTTCGTTTGGGGTCCCCTCCTTGTCTTCTGGCAGCTGCCTCCAGGCAGTGAGCTGGGGCACTCACAAGTCTCACCTCATTTGATTCCTTTCTCTCAGTGGGTGGCTGTCCTATGCTGTCCGTTGCTCAATCTCTGAAAACTATTGCTTCATATACTTGTTTGCTTTTCTAGTTGTTTAAGGTAAGAGGGTAAGTCAAGTTCCTCTTATTCCATCATGGCCAGAAACAGAAGTCTAAATCATGGGTTACTCTCCTGCTCAAACTCCTCCCGTGGCTTCCCACCTCAGATTAAAAAGCCTAGTCCTTCTGTAGTGGCCCACAAGGTCCCAGTCTGTCCCCTGCCCCCATTACTCTCTGATCTCATCTTCTTACTTACTCTGCTGTGGCTACAATGACCTCCTTGCTAGTCCTTAAATAGGCTGCACACAGGACACATTAGACTTCAGGTGGCCCCTTGGTAATCCATGGCCCTTCTGCCCCCACAGCAACTCAGCAGGGACAGTATTTTCTCAGACTCCTGGGATCTGGGGGGAGAGAGGTGAGAAGGGAAAACGGGACGCAGCCATTCTCCCGCTAGCGGGGCCTGAGCACGTTGTGTTTGCTGGGGAGACATTTGTATTTTTCAGGATCCCTGACTTCAGGACTAAGCTATTGGCTGGACACCTCACTCCAAGCAAGATGTTACAGACTGGGACATCGGGAAGAGAAAAAAGTGAATCTTGGCCCTTGCCAGTTCATAATGCCCTGGGTGAAGGAAAGGGTGATTTAAATTAGCACCAGGTGATGGATTAGAGATGGTCTGCACGGCATTGCTGTCAGGGTCAGGGGAGTTTCAGGAAGGGCAGAGCAGGGAGGGACTGGGGGTACAGGGAAGAGGGGATTGAAGAGTGAGAGCATGATTGGGTCATCTGGAGGTCCTGTGCAGCCACAGGAGACACAGTGGACTGCTGAGAGAGAAGAATCCATGTTGCTTCTTGAATCCTTTATCCTTGCAAAAAGACTCCAAGGTTTCTGGATTGGAAGACAAAGAATGGGGGTGGCGTGTGGGGAAGGCACTGGCCGATACAGTGTCTCTGAATGGAAACCAGCGGTGAGGGGGAAATGAGACTGATCCAGTGTCCTGCTGGCAGCGCCAGCTTCATGTGTGTACAACCTGTCTGCTCATTCGGGGCCCCATGCTTAGAAAAGCCCCACTCTTGGTTTAATGCCCTGCTGTTGTCTTGAAATTCTTAATAACTTGTGAACTCAGCTCCTGGTATTTTCATTTTGCCCCGGGCCCTGCGGGCTGTGCACCTGGCTGAGGATTCCTTTGTAGGGCTGTGCTCCGCAAGTATGGTGGGGAGGAGAGGGGAAGACTTTGGTGATAGCACAGGCCCAGAGAGAGCAGCAGAGGCCCCAGACCAAAGCCCCGGGGCCACCTCAAACGTGGTCTTGAGAAGTGAAGTGTGGGAGAGTGGGAGACCAGCAGGTGAGCCTGAGAACTTACCAAATCTGTGCGGTCTGCAGACCAGAGGCTACTCTGAGGTGGAGGGGAATGAGAGAAAAATCTAGAAGAAGGTCCTGTGGAGGCCTGAGAAAAGTCAGGAGAGACGGAGAGTAGAAACACAGATGGGGGCTCAAGAAGGGAACTGGGGGTCTGGAAAAGGAAATTATTTTCCTCTTAGCTGCCCTGTCCTCTCCCCTCCCCGCTTTCTGAGGGTGCCTCCTCCGGGCTCTACTGCCTGGACACCTCCTTCGTGTCCGCAGTTCTCTCCAGCTGTGCCATGCCACCTTCAACCTCAAATTCTCATACCCTCCCCATTGACCCATGACCTGTGTGCCACTAGGATAGTCTCTGGGCAGAAGAGGCGTGGAGTGCAAACCTTCTCTCCAAAGCAGAGTTCACAGACCTAAAAGTGGAGTGTGTGGATGTTACTTTGATAGCACCCACAGAAGGGGTGGGCAGGGCAGGGCAGACTTGTTTTCCCCATTTCGTGGGGGATGGTGGGGGGTGTATTAAGGCTCAGAAAGATAAAGGACCTGGTCAAGGACACAGCTCCAATCTGATCCTAGAGCCCACGCCTCAGTCTCCCACCTGGATGGGGAGAGGTGAGATAGAGGATGACACTATCTCAACCTTGCCTTTGACCTTTTAGTGCCAGAAGGCTGAGCAAAGTCATGTTAAGGTATCTGAGTATAAGGTTCTGCTCTAAACCACACGAGAGCTATTGCACAACATACGTAAACGCATCTTGTCATCTTCCTAGCACCTGAAACACTCCAAATTCCCTGACATATCTGGTCCTAAGAGGTTGTGGATGTGTAGGAGGGACAGCTTAGTCCACCTCAGGGGCTAAGACCTGCTCTCACAACACTTCCTGAAGAATTCCAGCACACTGAAGCGTCCCTGGTCTGGACGCCCATTCCCTGGGAACAGCTGTCTGGGAGGAAAGTGGGGCTGGGCGAGAACTGTCCCTCGGCTCTGAGCATGACCTGTGCCACAAGCTCAGGGGACAAACTCCATCATACTTCTCTGACTTTTTTAATCACATGAGGCCCCCACATACCAATCAGCAGGAAGCGTAGAGTCTCCTCTTCCCTGCTGAGTGGAGGACGCCACTCTGCACTGCCCAGGAATCTGAGGGCTTACACAGGACGAATCTCAGTCATCTGACGCCAGGTGTGGAGCAAGCTGGAAGAGTCTCTGTGGCCCTCTACCCTGTTGCTCCTCTCTGCCCTGGGCCCTGTTGAGGCCCCAGATGCTTGTTGCTCCACATCCCTGGCAGCCCATAGAGCCCCCCACACCTGGCACCATGGTGACAAGTCAGTGCAGAAGGAGGCTGGCTCTGCAAGGGACCTTAGCATCAGCCACTCCCAGGCAGAAACCAGCAAGGCCTTCCACCCCCGCTGTGGTTCTCAGACTTCAGTGTACAGCAGCGTCCACTGGGGCAGACACCTGGACCACACCACCACCAGCTGGCTCCTCAGGCCTGGGTGGTGGCACTGGGCATCTGCATTGAACAAGGTCCAGGGATTCTCCCCCAGGTCTGTGGCCACCCTCTGAGGAATCAGAGGCCCTGTTGCTGAGCCTGACCCAGCCAGCCACATGGCCCTGATTCCAGCCTCGCTGCCCACCCTGGTGCAGGCTTTGGTTGGGTCCCCTGGGCTAGTTCACAATACCTCCTAACTTTGACTCTTAAAAGAGTTGGGATAAGCAGCTCCCACACCCTTCCCTTGTGCCTACTTGAATGGGTCTCCCCCAGCACCAGGAAAAGCATCTTCCTTCCCCTGGAGAGGCTGTGGCCCCTCTCATGGTTGGGACAAAATGGTGCCCCAAAGTCTGAGGTGCTTCCAAGCCTTGGCAGAGGGGCCAAGCCCCTCCTCCAGGTCCTGTTGGATTCTTGTAGGCACCAGAGGCTCCAGCTGCTGTCAGGTCCCTTTCTCTTCAAGCCACCTGAGGGCGGGGTGTGGAGGGCATGGAGGGAGCCCGGAGCCTCCGCAGACCAGGACCCACAGTATCTGGCTGTTTGCCAAGGCACCGTCCTTGCAGGGCCATAGGATTCTTAAAACTCAGTAAGGACCAGCCTGGACACTGTGGCCCTCGTACTGTGGCTTTCCGCCTTCTCAGAAGGGCAGGAGCTGCAGGACTCAGGTGCGGGGAGGCAGACTGCGGGGCTGGCGGCAAGCACGGTGCCGGCGGAGGGTGAAGGGCAGATGAGGGTGCGGGCCGTGGAGACGGGCGCCCTGCTGTGAGAGCGGGGGGGACTCACGAGGACCCCGTGTGCCTCAGCTTCCCCATTCACACACAGGAGCGAGCAGCGGCGCCTGGCCCTCCCACCTTGTTGCAGGGCTGAGAAGCCCTGGGCGTTTGCTTCTTGTTTGCTCCCGAAAGCTACTAGATAATAATCCAACCCCGTGTGCCTCAGCTTCCCCATTCACACACAGGAGCGAGCAGCGGCGCCTGGCCCTCCCGCCTTGTTGCAGGGCTGAGAAGCCCTGGGCGTTTGCTTCTTGTTTGCTCCCGAAAGCTACTAGATAATAATCCGTTCTCAAGCCTGGGCTTTTGAGCTGCTGGCGGGGAATGTGGCGGTGTGGCCGCCGGGCCGCCTCCTGATCTCTCCCCGCAGCCACAGCCCCGGTCTGCTCCGGGGTTCCCGTCGGCCTCTAACGCAGGGACTTCAGTGCCCTGGAGGGTGAGAGGAGCCTCCTGTGTGGGCTGTGATGCCCCCACCCCCATGGAGGTGCCCCAAAAATGTCAGCGGGACAGAACTCAGTGTGGCAGTGGCTGGCTGTGCGGGAAGAGCTGGTTGCGAAGAGAATCGAGCCTGGGGTCAAGTTCCCCTGATAGTCTGTGGGGCTTGGTGATAGTTTGCACCTCATGGCTTGAGGGAGACAGTTGAGGGGTGCATGCAACAGTGAGGGGAAACCTGTCCCTAGCTGCCTTCCAGGGCAGGGCCGCGGCGGAAGTGGTGGGTGGCAGGGCCCTGGCTGTGCAGTCAAGTCCCGGAGCCCGTGGACAGTAGCCTGTGCCGGGAGAGGGCTTCCCGCCAGGCAAGGGCCGCCCCCGAGGCTGAGCACCCTCGCCTGAGGGAGAGGCCTGTGCGTGAAAACCAGGCCCAGCATTCTCCTCCCTCCTCGGGCCTTGGGGTCTCCTTGGTGGCCGAGGTTCTTTTCCCATGACCTGTCCTGCCCCGCAGAGCAGCTCTCCCTCATCCTCCTTGAAGACTGCTCAGGGACTGGGAGAGCACTGGGCTTGGGGTCCAAAGACCTGGTTTCGGTCTCCTCTCACCTACCAGTGTGGGCAAGTCCCTCCTCCCGTGGGCCTCACGCCCTCATCTGAGAAATGAGGGGCTTTACTTGGGTGCAGAATTGCCTTCCCAGCTCTGTCCCTGCCTCATCTATCAGCAGACACTGCTCTCAGCCTCCCGCTCTCAGCACCATGTCCTTATGTACCTTTTCCTAACCGGGCTGGGGGCTGGCATCTCCGGTGTGCGTGTTCGTCCATGGCGGGCAGGTGTCTCCCAGCTCTTGGTAGCTCTGTGGAGGGAGACGGGCTAGGAACAGCCTGAGGTGAGTTTTCACCCAGCTGGAGTCCTCAGGGGTGTCGGGAGAACCAAGTAAGCAGAGTGGGGAACATTCTCTTGGGTGAAGCCCCCATGGGCCTCAGGCAGCACAGCCAGGGTGGGTGGTCATCGTGAGAGGGTCCCCCACCGCGGCTGGCAGGGCAGTGGTGAGGGTGACCTGCGGGCTGAGGTGAGGCCAGCAACAAAACAGTGGCCAGAAGAGTCGGGGAGGAGGAAGTGAAGTGCGGGGAGCAGGGAGAGGCGGGTGGTTCCAGAGGGAGACCACGACCAGCGGGAACAGGCTGCTTGAGGCCAGCGTGTGCGTGAGAGGGCTGGGACGGCACCGTCCCACGTGTCTTCCTCAATGCAATTAAGGAGGGACTGCACAGTCGTGAACGCAGGGAGGCCTGGGTCTGTGCTGGCCCCTCACGGCACAGAGGACGGTTGGCCAGGCCCGAGATTGCCTGGCTGGGAAGCAGCTATGACCACAGGCAGGCAGACGAGCTGCTAGGTTCATGTTCTGGGTACCCCGGACCCACTGCTTCACTCCAGCTGTGTTCATGTGACTAACTCCCTGAGCCGGGCTCTGGGGAGACCACGAGCTGGGGCCAAGAACCCATTGGAATTTTTTCCCTTACAGCAAACACAGGAGCCCCAGGGGCTCGGGGCTCAGGGCTCAGGCCTATATCAGTGGCTGCCATTCACTGACATTTTAAAACATGAGCTCGTTCTAGAAAGTGTCCATCAAACACTGAACCATCACTGAATAGTTATGCCCTGGAGTGACTCATCCCAGAGCTAACTCAAGGATGTCCGTGCTAGAAGATACAAGGGTCTGGCAGGTCCAACAGGAACAAACAGAAATGACAGGCGGGGAGCGAGTTGGGGCTCCCCCAAACAAGTGATGCCTGAACTGGCTTGATGAGCCCGCCATCTGAGGTGAAGAAGGGCATTGAAGTGCCATACCTTTGAGCTGAGGGGGACAGTTTTGCCAACTAGGAGGTACGCCAGCCCCTCCCTGTTCTTCCCCCTTCCCCAGGTGGGCTGAGGCATCTGGGTTTTCTGAATCTGTAGCATCTCGGCTATGAAGGGTGGTGGGTGCTGGCAGGGAGGGGCTGCCTGAGCCTTGTTTCACGAGGCTGAACATGCAGTCTGAATACCTGGTGGGACAGGTAGGATACAGAGTGGTCCTCAGAGCTGGACCACAGCCAAGGGAGCAGACAGGGGCTTTAGGGTCATGGCCTCTGTGCCTGCAGAGCCATACTCCTATGTGCCAGGCTGGCCTACAAGGTACTGTCCTGCCTGTGAATGAGGGGTGGTCCCATGGATGCTGCCAGGGAGGCGGATGGTACCACAGGCAATGGTGGCTTCCTCCTTTGCAGCTCCAGCCCTTGCCAGGGTGTCAGGAGTGGCAGCTGGCCTCAGCCTGATGCTGTGTGTACACTTGCACATGAAAGCAGCCCCAGTGCCCTCATGGGCTCCCTCAGGGCAGGTGCCAGCAGCAGCAGGAGCTCCTGAAGACGGCTTGGGCTTAGGCTGCAAGCTTTGGTGCCCGGCCTCAAGCCAAGCCCCCCACCAATCTCACTGCTCCATCTTTAGTAACCTGGCCCAGGGCTTATTTCAGAGAAGAGCAGGCCGTTTGGTCCACGTGCGGGAAGCAGGAGTCAGAGAGGTGCAGGGTGCCTTTAATAGCTCAGTTACACTGTTTGGTTGATAAAGGGTCTGTTAACATATTGCAAAACAGAACCAGGTAAGAGGCCCACATGTGGCTTCACTCCACCTGAGGCTGGCCAGGAACTGCCTCCAGAATGGTTCCTGTGATGGGCATGGTGGGCACCCCAACCCACCATCCTGTCCATGGGTCCCTGGGCTGTTGTCGGGTCAGGAGTGAGGGTAACACAGGGAGCTGGCAGCTCATCCGTGGCAGAAGGCTCCAGGGCAGCAGTGGCTCTGGGGCAGTCAGGCAGCTGGAGTGGCGCGTGGGTCCCAGGAGGGAAGCTGGAAGGAGTAGAGCGGGGGCACTGCCAAGACCTGCCTGCCTGAGCTGGGACCCTGCAGAGTGAGGGGGTGCTGCACGTGGGAGCCATTTCATTTGGCCAAGCATTGGATCTGGGCTCAGGCACCATGATGCTGCCAAAGGTACCCTCCCGCCCACGTGCAGGCAGCAGGTGTCACGCAGACACAGGCCTCCGTGGACAGGGCAGCTGGGAGTGCCGCGTGCTCAGGTTGCCTTCTCCTTTCCACCTTCCCTCACTTCCTCTTTCAGGTTCTCGGCCACAAGCTTCATTTGCTGTTGAGAAAACACAGGACACCAGGTGAGCCATGCAAGCCATGTGGTGGCACCTAAGAGGTGGTGGAAGTCCCCACTCTCTGTGGCTTTGAATTCCAGGGAAGTGGTGACCCCCACTGCCACGGCTTCCTACAAGTCTCTGTGTGTGTGTGTGACTCTGACAAGATGGGAAACAGCCAATGTGGGTGGAAACGCAGCACTGTTGTTGTGCGAGCCCAGGGAATTCCAGGGAAGTGGTGACCCCCACTGCCACGGCTTCCTACAAGTCTCTGTGTGTGTGTGACTCTGACAAGATGGGAAACAGCCAATGTGGGTGGAAACGCAGCACTGTTGTTGTGCGAGCCCAGTGCAGCAGGGATTTTAAGGACACTAAAATGAGAAGCAGCTGGCATCTCCTCCTCTCTGGACGTCCAGGATGAGAGGGGTGTGGGACAGGGCCTGGGAGAGGACGGGGCACTGACTTGGGACCAAGTCTCTGCTCTGTCCCTACAAGCTGAGTGACATAGGCAGTGTGACCTCACTGGGCCTGAGTTTCTGCATCTGCACAGGGAGAGCAATGGTGCATGTTGTTCAGGGTGGCTGTGAGGATTACTGTACACGAAGCTCCTGGCCCAGAGCAGACACCCCAAATCATCAGACGTTTTTTATCAGCCCTTTGTCCCTACAGCTGTAGGACTACCTTCCACCTCATCTCACTGAGAACATCCCATGGAGTCTCCCTGAGGGTGAGGCCAGGATGGAAGTGCCCTCCTGGATGGCAGGATGGGAGCTGCAGGGACCCATCAGAAGGCAAAAAGCCCCCATCTTGCATCAGGCAGCCATGGAGGTGGGGGAGTCCTGCTGCTCCCAGCCTCCAACCTCCCCCAGCCCGAAGGTCCCAGCCACCTCTGCCTTGGGGGTGCTGGAAAATATTTACTATAGCTCTGCCATGTTTGTTGAATAAATGAATAACTACTTTGGAATTTAGCTTAACACACACACACACACACACGCGTGCACACACACGCGCACACGCACGCACAAGCACACGCACATGTACACACACACGCACGCACACGCACACGCACACATGTTTGTTGAATAAATGAATAACTACTTTGGAATTTAGCTTAACACACACACACACACACACACACACGCACACACACGCACACGCGCACACGCACATGTACACACACACGCACGCACACGCACACGCACACACACACACATTTTCGACAACAGCTGTTTACTCATGGAAAAACAAAACTCTAAGCACAAACACTGCTGGTGCCCTGGATACTTTGGGAGTCCTGAGTGCCCCACAGAACTCAAGGGAATGCCAGCTCCCTCAGGCTTTCAGGGAGAACAGCCCCTTTCACATCAAAAGCCTGTCTCCTGCTTCAACGCAGGTTCACTTCTCAAGGATCCTTTAGATCTAAAGTATCTCAAGGGAGCCCATTTAACTCCTGCCAGTTCTCATCTTTCTGAGAGGGGTCTGTCTTCCACAGGGTGGCACAGAAATGGGCTCCTGGAGGCTGACCCCTCTCCATTTGGGCTGGGGAGGGGACTGCCTGGTCCTTGCTCATCCATGGTGAAGGGATTAGAGGATGGCCTTTGATGGTGGCAGGCTCCAGGTAGAGTCCTGGTGACCAGCTTACCAGTGGGGGCAGGGTCTTTCTGTAGTGGCTACAGCATTTCAGCAGGCCTGGAGCAGGGGGTGGACACAGGAGTTAACATTGGCAAGAAACACACCCTGTCCAAATGACCCACGGCTGCAATATTTCTGTAACCTTCCACCTGGTAGGGTGATGGAGAGGTTGATTTAGTTCACAGACCTGGAGAAGCAGAACTGTCATGTCCCATGAGTCTCCCCAGAAGTTATTTTTTGTATCTGCTACCTTTTCCATTACTAACACTTCAGGCCCTCCCACACTTTCACTCTGCCTATTAACTACTCATGTAAAATACCCCCTAAAGAAAAATATTTCAGCACAGGTTCACTGCAGACTTTTCTTCCTGGTGTCATTTAATACTTTTAAGACTTTTAAAATGTCTTTTTAAGAGAGAGGACAGAGAATGAATATGAATCTATTTCCTGATTGACAAGTAACCATAAGAAATTAAACGTTAAATACATTTAACTAAACTAGAATAATGAACATTCCCTAGCTTTCACAGCATCCTGCAGCCACATTTCCCTGGCATTCCACATAGGTAGGAATATTAAAATGGGTAACATTTAAGGCTCTTTTCAAGGTGCAAATTGCTCCCCTATTTATGTGTGTGGCTATGGCTGGGAGCCCTGTGATACCAGGTGGCAGGGCTCAGAGGTGTCCGGCAGGGCTCAGAGGTGTCCAGCAGCTCTCCCAGGAGAGGTCTCCTGGAGGGAGTGAGGCCTCCTACTCCACAGGCTGGAGCAGAAGGGCCTTCTCCCCTGAATGACTAAGATCTAGGTGATTTTTTTTGTCTCATTTTTTGGAGCTGCCCCTGTAGTGCTCCTATTTGTCCTTATAATCAATGGGCTGGTGGGGGCTTCCTCAGTGACCACGGCCCCCTTCTCTCAGGCCCAGGGTCAGGGACTTCACACAGACTTCAGGAGGAACTCAGAGCCTGCTCGGCTGGGATCCTTCTACCTGCAGTGTCTGCCCTACTCAGGGAGCCTGTAAGAGCTGGGGGATGTCAATGGGGTCACGGGCCGTGTGCACTGGCCTGCACTGCTGGCAGCAAAGGTAGGAAGGACAGTCAGAGACCCTACAATTCTCGCTACCTCTGCCCTTTCCTTCACCTGTCCTCAAACAAGCTTCTTTAAAAGCCACAAATGATTAAGCCTAATGGCTTGGTCAGTTGGGACAAATCCACCCATAGTCCCTCCCTCCCTGGCTGATCCCTCAGGGCCTGATCTGCTGCACAGGAGCTTTGTGATCCCCGAGTCGGGCCAGAGCTGAAAGGCATCTCAAGGCCAGCTTGGCAGTCCAAGGAAGATGGGGGACAGGCAGGCTTATGCTCCCAGGGCCTTCACAGTACAGTGATGAGCCAGGTGATTTGCTCCCAGGAGCACTCTGCTTCCCAGGGCCGTGGTGGGGAGCTGGGGCTCAGCTTGACCCCTCTGGGTGTCCTCATGCCTGCACTCCCCAGCTGGGAGATGCTGAGTGATGGCAGAACCACAAATCAAAACCTGTAGCTAAAGCCTAAAGAAAAACCCAAGCAGCTTGGAGGAAACGAGCTGCAACAGCCTGGCTGCCTGAGGAGTTAATTGGCACAAGGTCAGTGACTGACTCCAACCCTTCCCTGCACAGAGCTGGCAGGCTGGGCCAGTGAGTCTGAAAGGTAGAGTCAGAAGCCACCACATTTATGGCTGTCTGGCTTTGGGACAACTTCTCTTGGGTAAACCGATGCTATCTACTGTTCACAGGTAGGGATCCCCTCAGTTTGGGGTTGTGCAATTTTAACAGCAACACCCCATTTGTCCTTGGTAGTGACTGTGACGCCAATCCCCTCCCAGTGGAGCGCAGGCTGCACCCCAGCCACAGTCCCCATGCAAGCATGCTTCTCACACTCTCCACCCAGGGAGACGGTGAGCACTGGCATTAAGAATTAACTTCAGAATCACAGAATTTCTAACTGGGAAGAAGCCTTGAGGATGACTCGGTCCAACGGCCACTTAAATGCAGACTCATAGGCCCCCTTCCTGGGACACTCCCTGGTCTGAAGTGGGGCCCACGACTCTCTGAATCTTTAATGACCCTCAAAGTTTGTCCACTGACCATCCCAGGCTTGGGAGTCTCTGGTTTGTTGTGTGCCACCTTTCACAAATAAGCAAGCAGGAGTCCCAAGGGGTGAGGATGGGACCCCCAGGCCACATTCCAGCTGAGGGGGCCAGGGCAGTCCCCCCAGGCACCAGGCTGCCTCTTGCAGCTCAGCTCTTTGGCTTCTTCTCTTTAGCAAACTTGGCTGGGAAGTGTGCGGGGAGATGAGGGTGGGAGGAGCAACATTATCCCCTTAAAAACACCCTGGCTTCTTTGGGGATCCTTAAATTAAAACCTTCATAAAAATATAAGCAGGATAATAGAGCTGACTTCTTCCCTATAAAAAGTATCAGAATGACGAGAGAACAGAATTTTTCCCCAACTAGTGACTCATTAAAACACTCATGCTCCAAATTATTCTTTAGAAAGCAGACTAATTTTTGCATCGTTATTAGTAATGATTATAGTAGGAATCTAATCATTAAATGCACCTCACTCCCCCACCCCAATTCTGATATAACTGGCCTGCTGTGTGGCCTGGGAATCAGGATTTTTGGAAGTTGCCCATGTGATCCTAACATGCAGCTGAAGTGCAGAGGCCCTGAAAAGAGGCCATGCCTCTGAGCTCCCCCAGGTGTGGAAGGGCGGTCAGGAAGGGAGACACACTGGGAGCCACCCACTTGAGCTGTGCACGCACTCCTCACCACCCCTGCACCCACAAGGAGGGTTTCTTGCAACGTGGCCTGGGGATGCAGCGAGGCAACATGTGTGAGGACGTGCTGCTGGCGACAGCACAGAATACACAGCCATCTGGCAATGCAGATGAAAAGGACAGTCAAGACCTTGCAAAGTACTGTATTTTCACAAAGACTACTTTTATGTGTTATAGCTACTGGAAAGTTGACCTCGAACAAGCAGCATTCTGAAAATATTCGTCATCGTATTAGATCATTAAATATCTGGGCTTGTCCTGGGCCTGGTGATGCCACTAGGCTTCTGACAAGCCCTGGCAGCAGCAGGCGGAGGGGCAGGAAGGCCCATGGAAGCAGCCCAGGTGATGCCGGGGGAGCTATGCCCACCTCTACCTCTGCAGAGGCTGCTTCACCTTCATATTTGACAAAAGTAACACTGGAAGACCTGCCGGCAAGCAAATGTGCCAGTGCTCTCAGTCCCTGCCTGCCTCCCAGCCAGCTTTTCTCCCAGCCGTCTGCACCTCAGGAACAGCACCGACACAAGCTGTGTCTGCGACGCCTGCCCCCTCACCCCTGCCATGGTCTGCCAGCAAGTTCTGTGCACTCCACCTGCCAAGCACACCCGCTTCTCCTGTGAGCACCCGAGGCTGCCGCCCCTGTCTGTGCTCAGATCTTCTCCCAGACTCTTCCACTCTTGTCCAAAAGCAGCCCAAGCAATGTTTAAGACAGGGGCCCAGAACACTTGGGGCTACACCTAATCCCCTACTTTTCTCTTATCCCCTTCCCCTTTGGCCACACACTTCAGCCTTGGCTCTGCTCCAACCACCAGCTCCCTGCTTCTGGGCCCTCCGGCCGCCTGCCTTGCCCACCCTCTGTGCTCAGATCTTCTCCCAGACTCTTCCACTCTTGTCCAAAAGCAGCCCAAGCAATGTTTTAAGACAGGGGCCCAGAACACGCTGCTGCCAAGGTTTCCCATCACACTTGGGGCTACACCTAATCCCCTACTTTTCTCTTATCCCCATCCCCTTTGGCCACACACTTCAGCCTTGGCTCTGCTCCAACCACCAGCTCCCTGCTTCTGGGCCCTCCGGCCGCCTGCCTTGCCCACCCGGCTTTGTTGCTCAGTCCTCACCGTCTCCTCCCCAACACAGCCTCCTGTCACCGACACATCCCTCTACTTTAATTCCTGCACTCCACTCATACCATCTCGTTTTTTCACTGTTTGCATGCATGTTTTTTCTAAGTGTTCTATCCTACCTGGTGTGTACTCTCTGGAGAGCAGGGCCACAGCAGCATCTGGCATTGAGTCAGAGTTCAGTGAATCCTTGTGGAGGAGTGATCAGCACAGCTTCAAGCCCACAGCAGCAGCCAGAGAGATTCTAGCTCAGCTAGTCACCCCCGTGTGATTAAGATGAACATGAGAGGCCCTCCATTTCCATGTGTGTATAAATAAGAAATACTCAAGTTCTTGAAGTCAGCGTCACTCTCGGGACCACAAGTCTTTCAGTCACGTGTATGAAATCACAGAAAACACACCAGCAGCATGGGCTTTATGTCAGAAGTGCCAGGATTTCAGAGTTCCCAACAGCTACCTGCCCTGGTCACAATACAGATTTGGGTGCCAGCTGCTAAGATTCTGACTCAGTGGGGGCAGGATCTTACGTCCACAGCTCAGGGGTGTCTCTTGTGAAGGTAAAGGTGGTCTGCAGTCACAGCTGGGCGGGAGGTGGGAGGGGGACACTCAAGGGCCACCAGAAAGGCTGCCAATTAGCTTGGTTCCAGCCAGAGCTGAGACTCCTCCAAGAAAATCAAACCCTACTCCAAGAAAGCTCCCAGCTGGTCCATCAGGTGAGATATGAATGTCCACACGGTTCATTAGCTGCCTAAGCTAACCCTGGGGAGGGTAAATGTTAGAGTAAAAAAAAAAAGTTATTTGGGGGATGTTTTTCTCAAATGCTTTTTTGAACCCTGCTTTCTGTGCACATGAGTTTCAGTGCAAAATTTTCAAAGCAGAAGTTAAAAGCACTTTGAACGGGAATTTCACAGATATTCTGAAACTGCAAATGACTTCCAATGGAGTGTGAGGAGCCCGGAGGCCAGAGGCTCGCTTTCCACTACCCCTCACTCGTTCTGATGCTCCTGGAACAGGCTGCCAACTGTGTCCAGTTAACTACAGCCGTCTCTCAAATCTGGCTGTTGAAATCAATAGATGCTGCCAACACTACGGCCATGGAGTTCCACAGGTGGCTAAAAGGAGGTGGATGCTAAGGAAAAGGACCAAGCACAACTGACGAGAGGAGGACCCACGCCCTTGGCTGGGGAAACATTATCAAGTGCAGCAGCCCTCATCAGAGCTGTTCAGTGCCTCCGTCCTTTCACGCACCATCAGCGAGAAGATGCTTGTATTTTCTTCAAGTTATGGGCACACAAAATGTGATCCTTTCCATTTCTCTAAAGTACACGTGGAATCACTAAGCAGTTAAATGACACTAACCCTTCCCCAGGAACCCCAGACTGCAGCATTGGTGGACACACTCTATCCAGACTGTTTCCCACGTGCTGTGTGACCTGGGCATCGGAGTCCGGGCATGGGTCCCGTGCTTCAAGGTGTCCCTGTGCCAGCTTCACACCGATCTTGGCTACTTCTGCATTCTCTGCACTTCTATTTGTATGTATACATCTGCTTTTCTTTTCTCCTCCTGCTTTGTTGACATAACTCTTAATGTTTGTTATAATCTATTCCCTGTGTGCAAATTATATTTACAGTGACCAGCACTTACATTATATTCCTGGCACTGTTGTAAATGCTATACATATATTAACTCATTTACTCCTCATCTCCGCCCTGCCAGAGACTTCCATTATCCCCATTATACAGAAGAGACAGAGGCACAAAGAAGTTAAGAAACTTGCCCGAGGTCACAGAGCTCACAGGAGGTTTGAGCCCAGCCGGTCTGGCTCCAGAGCCCGGCTCCTACCCTGCCGCTGCCCCGCCCTTCCCTGATGTTGAATGTCAACTTGTTCCATTTTTGTTCTATTGTAATTACATCACCCAACCATCTGCCAGGGCCACCTGTGCTGAGAGAGTCAGATTCAGCTGGATCACGCTTCCAACCCGTGAGGTTTTGCCAGAGTTTCTGGATGCTCAGTGAGGCTTACATTTTGTCACACTTGGCTCAGATTTTCTGCTTCTACTAAATCTCTGAAACCAGGGCAGTCTGGCTCTGGAACACATTGTGTTAACTTCTATCCTGATCTGTCAGCATATATTTAATCAAGATATTAAAAGGTGCTTAAAACCCCAGAAAGGAAGTTTCAGAATCACTTCTGTGAGAAAGGGGGAAATTTTCATATTTTAGCAAATAATAATGCAAAAATAGTACAGAGATCAGTTTGCCCCCAAATAAGAGTAGAAAAGACTAAGTTTCTTTTTAAAATTACTTTTGATGGCATCTTTCAGTGAAGTCACTATAGCTACAGGCGTGATGTTATTTTTCAAACTGAAATGTAGAGATGAAATCCTCTGTCCAGGTTCTGCTACAATATGGTATCGGGCTGTTTGAGAAGACAGCAAGCTCTGCAGTCTTCTCCTATCCTCAGCTACATGATTAGGACACATTCCGTTCTGTTACTAGGACATTAACCCCGTTGTTCAAATCATCCAGATGACCAACAGCATCTGGTCTGGAGGAGACGCTTCTTGGACAAGACTTACACAACATGACTTACTAAGGAACTAGCTCACTCCTGACTGGAACAGAGGCAACCTGCTGCTCCCGCCCCTGCCTGGAGGAAGGGTGTGCTGGGGTCTTCAGAATGGAACTCCCATCCTGCCTGGAAGCCCTGGAGGGAGGCAGCGTTCTTCTCTCACAGCACCGATGTGCCGCCGAGGTCAGGGAGCCCATGTGTAGTCAAACAGGTTGCTGAGTCCCTTGGGTGATGAGACCCAGGGGGTTTGTGACCAGCCAAAGCCAAGGTGACAGTCTGGCCAGTCCTCGCTTTTACTCAGCTGGTTCCAAGCTGATAGCCAGAGACAGCCCGGGGCTCAGGGTTCAGTCTTGAGCACATGCAGCAGCCAGTCAATATTTTCTGAAATCTAGAACTAAAGTGACACAAGACTGTTCCAGTTTGTGACAACGGGCTATCACAACCCAGCTGGGAAGGCCGACCCGTGGCTCGCCACAGGTTTGGATCCCTATATAGGGGATGGCTGGTTAGCTCACTTGGGAGAACATGGTGCTGACAACACCAAGTCAAGGGTAAAGACCCTCTTACCGTCATCTTTTGGGGAAAAAAAAAAAACCCATCTGGGGTACCCACACCACTGAACTATCAAGGGACTACCTTTCCATTATCCTTCCTCCATGTCAGACCTTTTAATGGGGTGGGTACAGTTAGTAATAAGTTAGATGAGTTTTAAAGCACATGCTTTTTTTTAATTATCAATTAAAAAATATTACACAGGCATGAAATTCATCTCTTAACTGTCCTAGGAAGATGTCCTTCTCCTTGCAGGCAGGCTCCTGTGGCTTGCTGTGGACAGGGGAATAAACTGTCCTGTTGTTCCCTCTGACTCTGTATGTGTGTGTGTATTTTTGAGCAGCTGGCTGGTACAGAGATCGAACCCCAGATGTTGGTATTATCAGCACCACACTCTAACCAACTGAGCTAAATGGCCATCCCATCCCTTTGACTCTGGAGCCTAAGGAGTCCTGCCTGAGGATTTGATACTACCCAGGAAAGTTGTGATTTCAAGGATTCTCCTGTTTCTTCGAGCCAGGCGAGTAGGAGATCTGGTCTACATAATTTTTGTTTAAAGGAGTTCCTGTTTCTGACTGGTGGTCAGTCTTCTTTCTGAAAGCAATCTGAGATAAACGTTAAAAAAAAAAAAAGAAAAGAAAAGAAAAAGGAAAGAAGGAAGCAAAACAGAAAGCAAGAAAGAAAGAAGGGAGAGAGAGAAAAAAGGCAGGCGTGTGTGAGTGTGTGTGTGTGTGTGTGTGTGTGCGCGCGCGCGTGCGCGCGCATGTGCCTGTGTGTGTCCAAATCAGCTGCCTCTGCAGCATCAGGAGGTGACAGTGAGCAGGGGACCATGCCTGGACTTCCCCAGCTGACTTCCACCTGCCCTAGTGAGCAACCCCTGGTGAGAGGAACAGGCCATCCTGGACAGAGGCGCCTGTGAGTAAGGGTGGGGCTTTCCTAAGGACAGGGCTGGTGCCTGGGATCTCTGCCTAGGGTCTGTGTGGGAGGAGCCAGTGCTGATACTGACATAGGAAAGAGGACTGGGGCCTCAGGAGTGGCCTGATGGGTTTGTCTTCACTGTCCTCTGGGAACAGCCATATTTGGTACCCAGCTTTAAGGTTTTACTTCCAGCTGTAATTGCCTCTTGTTACCCCCAAACCTTCAGTCTCATCTTGGGGGTGCTGTGGAGAATGCAGGGGTTGGGCAGTAGGGAGAGCTTGAGGCAGGAGGGAGCAGCACTGTCAGGAGGTGGTGGTAGTTGGGGTTTCTAAGTGGGGTTTCACAGCAGAGGCCCAACGTGGAGCTGGGAGCAGCCGAGGGCAGCCTGCTGCTTGGGCTGAGTAAGGAGTGGACAGAAGATCCCCTCCCCATTTTTCCCCAGATATTCCAAAGAAAGATTTGCAAGCAGGGAGGGCAGCTTCTGGGGCTACGCAGGACTTCACTGCACACTAGAAACACTGTGACTCTCAGTGGAAGCCACTTCAGGACCTTCAAAAGAGGTGTGGAATGGTTCACTTCTAAGTCCTACCCACTTGCTGACGAGGAGCTCTGCTGAGGCAGTCTTCAGAGAGCAGACAGCCCCTTCCTCCTGAGCTTGGTGGCAGACACCAGAGGTTCCCTGAGCATGGCTGGGAGCTGCGCCTGCCCTGGCAGGAGTCCCCAAGTGACTGAGTCCAGGGTTGGGCTTGAATTCCCAAAGAGAGGCCCCCTGTGTAGATCTGAGAATTGGTTTACCCACACTCAGGGGACATGTATGTTCTTTAGGTGATGCCAGTATTACCAAAGTTAGGTATATTATTGAAAAAAAAAATATTTTTTGTGAATTCGGAAAAAGAACAAAACCTAGGACTAAATGTTACAGTTCTATCTACATAGACTGTTCAGAAGAATCTGAAAAATAGGAAGAGAAATGGTAAGATGCACTTCACAAGGCTCACAAAGTCACTGTAAAAGAAGCTACTCCCAGATAGTCTCTTCATTCCAACTCCACCTGTTTCTATTCACTACTTCTAAGTATAAAAATGTGGCTGTATTATATGCTTTTAGAGCAGCAATGGCTTATTTCTCTGTTCCCATCACATACTTTTCAGAAGCTGGAAAGTTCTAGAAAGACGGTATCAAGCCCATGCGACAGTGCTCTCTTTGGCTGACCTTTAGAAATGAGATCAGTTACAGTTTAGGTTAAGCTGTCCGCCAGCCCAATCCTGCTTAAACCATATGGCTGCAGACAAAAGATTTCTAACCAAAAGTTATGATATCCAGAGTGTGTCAGAACTCTACATCCTTGCTTTGTTTTTTAGAAACATTAGCTGATCTATCTAATAGGTGTTGAATTAAACATGCCTTCAAATATTTAGTCCTTCCTCTAACATTACTGCTGGGTTTTTTTGTGAAGCCAAGAACAGCAGAGAACAAAACAGATAAGCTGTTTGCTAACAGGGAATCCCCTGGTAAAAGTCATAAAATATAGATATTTTTTGCCTGTTACCCTGAACAACCTGCAAGCCATTTAGTTAAGAGGACATGGAATAATGTTTTAGGAGCACATGGCCAGGTTTTGGTGGAGTGACTCTGTGTCACCTAGCAAAGCTCACAGCTGATACACAGTTAACTTACCGTGGGAAGCAAACCAGTGTTTCTGTAAGTCATTTTGGACAAGTCAAACAAACAAATGTGCATCAAATAATCATGCAATTGTACTGGGTTGTGAGTATCTATTTTATGGCCCTGTGAACCAAGCATTCCAGATAAGAATGTGGCAAAGCGCGTAGATAAATGCTCTTACTTATGCAGGCTTGATTTAGAGGACATGAAAACCTTTGGAAGGAAGAGTAAGACATCTGTATGATCAACAAAATCAGCTCCGGGATAAGGCCCTACTATTCTTATTTTCAAAAGGGAACTGGCATCAGTATCAATACTTCCTCAGTGTCCTCAGAAAAGCCAGCCACTCCCATGCATGCATAGACCAGCAGCCAAATGTCCTGGGCTGGGAGGAAGTGATGGCTGACCACAGAGGAAAACACGCACTAGACAGAAATGGAACAAAACAGCAGGGTGAGTCACAGCCCAAAGGCCTCAACACAATGAGAGGATGACTACTTTTCAAACAAAGCCCTCATCAGGTACAAGTGTTCATCATCAACGATGATGCACGAGGAGAAAGGAACTCTGCCAAGAGTTCTCGAGTTCTAAAGTTCTTCATCCTTGTAGAAGCAGAGCAACAGACCCCACCATGGCATTTTAACATTGGGCTAACGATGCCACTTGCTATGAGGAACCTGCAGGACCTGGGAGAGTGTGGGAGACACTTGGGCTTCCAGCTAGCAGGCTGACACACCTGAACTGGACCTTGAATCCCCCTCTCGGATCTCCTCTCCCAGACCTCTACAGCTCACTGCCCTTCTATCTACCTGGGAGCCTCAGAGCAGGGCCACTGTGTGGGGAGCTCTGGGAAAATCACAGATGCCACTCTTGGCTCTCACTCCCAACCTTTGTGCTCAGCACACTGAACTAGTAGCAGATTTCTAGTTACAGGGTCCTCCTGTTTCAACATTCTGTGGCTTTGCAAAAACCCATGAAATTCTACTGCTCTTCAAAGACACAGTGCATGTGTCACATGTTCCACGAGGCCTCCTCAGCCTGCCACAGGTACCACTGGCCTCAACTTTGCATTCGCACTGGGCTGTGCCCCATGGGCAGAGGTTAGGAGCAGACATGGGCCTATCTGTCTGTTGGCCTCCCCACACCTGAGATGTGGTACAGAAGTGGGGGTAGCTAGAAGAAACAGGGTAAGGAAGACTTATGCACAGTTCTTTACTGAAACCAACTGCCTCGGCCCTTGACAGTGACCACAAACACATCCTTGAGGGTGGGGGTGGGGATAGGTCTCTTTCCTTCCCTAGACTTCAAAATTCGACTTACCCCTCTGCCATCAAAACCCCACTCCCTTGGAGAGGCCAATTCTGCAGCTGGAGGAGAGCCAGGGGTGGTGGTTAGGGAATAAACACCATCTCATGGGACAACCTTCTTTACCCAAAGAAGCAAGAGCCCACTGGCGATTTCAGATGCTCGATGCAGACAGCCTCATGAGTGAAAGGAAGGGTGATCTACGCAGTGTGCCCCAAACTGTGCTGATCTGTAATCAGAATGTAGCTGAGGGTCTGTCGTAAAGTAAGTTTCTTAGATACCAGTTGGACCTCATTTTAGTAGGTTTAGGGAAAAGCTCGAAGGTTTTTAGCAAAATTTTGATTTTGATGTTATTTAAAACTTATAGAAAAATTGCAAATATAAGGGAGTCCCAAGTACCCTTACTCAGATTTACCAACTACTTACATTTTGCCATTTGCTTTATCGTTCTCTTTATATCATGTTTTCTGAATCATTTGAAAGTAAGTCATAGACATCATTCCCTTTACCCCTGAATATGTCAATGTATGTTTCCTAAAAACAAGGCCTTTCTTTTAATCATCATAGGAGAATGTTCCCTAAATGATTTTGAAGGGTGAAGTGATGATTGGTTTCCTATTTTATCAAACTTCCCAAATTTTATCAAATTGATAGAATTCAGAAAGTATCAAAAACAGATGGGAGTCCCTAGAGTATTACTGTGGAATAACAGCAAATGATTATTCTGAGGAAAATATGTGAAGACGAAAGCATGAATTCCGTTTTGTTCATGAAGCTAATTGTTATTTCAATTAACTGGTACTACCACATAAAGAGTATTCAACTTAGCAAACCTTGGGATATGTGGTAAGCAGCCTCTAACTGGTCCCAATGATCCCCGCCTCCTGGGATTCACTCTTTGTGGAGTCCCCTCCCTTGGGCGTGGGCTGGATCTACTGACTCACTTCTAACCAACAAAACACCACAAAAGTGATGGGCTGTCATGCCTGAAATGAGGTTACAACAGCTGTGGTTTCCATCTTGGGTGTGTCCTCTCTCATGTGCTAGCTCTAACGGAGGCCACACTGTGAGCCGCCCTGTGGAGAGGCCCACGTGGAGAGGAGCTGATTCTCCAGCTGAAAGCCAGGTGAGTGAGCCTGGAGAGGGTCTTCCCCCGGTTGAGTCTTGAGGTACCTGCAGCCTCGGCCAGCACCTTGACTGCAGCCTTAAGAGACCCCGAGTCAGGGACACCCAGCTAAGCCATGCACAGATTCATAGACAGTGTGAGAGAGCAAATGCTTGTTGTTTTAAGCTGCTATGTTTGGGGGAATCTGTTACCCAGCAATAGATAATATGGGATGGTTAAGATGGAGCATCATAAAAATTTATTATAAGTAAAAATATGCCTGATTTTATGGAGTTTCTAGTCAGTGGAGTATGAAAGGGTCAAAAGGTCTGCACCAGAGAGGCAGGAGGTGGGTCCTGCTCTTTCCACTCTCCTGATTATTTAACTTCTATCTCTCAACTGAATCCTTCCTACTCTCCTTTAAACATTTTATTTTTAAAATACGTGTGCATGGCTTAAAAAAAATCAAGAAGTACAAAAACACTGTGGATATAAAAGATTCACCCCCACTTTTGTCCCCCAGGTCCCCATCTTGGAGGTAATTTTGTTGATCATTCTTTCAGAGTTTTTTTTTTAAATACCAGCATAGGCTATCACTGGAGTATCTACCTTCTTGTTTTTGTACAAAGCATACAATAATAAGTAATATACCATTCTGCATCTTGCACAATCATTTGATAAAGTGTGGAGATGGTCTCCTATCTGGAACTGCAGAAAGTTCTCTTCTTTTGAATAGCTGCAAGAATTCTATTGTATTGACAGGACCATTCATTTAACCAGTACTCTGAACCAAGATATTTAGGTTTTTAAATCACTGCTATTCATGTTCGTGTTCATGTGTGTGTGCATGCGTGTGTATGTGTGTATGTATCTCATATACATATGAATATATCTGGGGGACAAATTCCTAAAATTCTCCATTGGCTATTAAACATACACCCTAGTTTCTCTCATTAAACAAACGAAGCCCTCCTTTCCAACCCTTACTCTCCCCCTCCCCTCCAGCTGACATTCTATTTCTCTCCTCCCTTTCCCAGCCAAATGTGTTGACAGAATTGTCTATCCTGGTTGTTTTCTCACCTGTAGCTCCCCACACCACTCTATATTGGCTCCTGGCCCTACTAATTCGCTGAAATAGCTCCCTCTAATGTCACTGACGACCGCCATATTGTTCAATCCAAGGGGCATTTCCTGGTGCTCGTCCTATGTTTTCATAGCAGCATTTGACATTTTGACACTACTTCCCTCTTGAAACACTCTCTGTCCCTGACTCTGTGACACGACAGTCCCCTGGTCTCCCTTCCCTCCCACTTCTCTATCTGCTCTGCAGGCTCATCCTCTTCAGGCAGGCCCTCAAAGGTTGGCACTCATCAAGGATCAATCCTAGGCTGTCTCTTACTTTCACTCTAGATCAGCACTCTCCAAAAGAACTCTCCATGATGATGTGAATGTTCCATTCAGCATCTAAAATTTGCTTAGTGAAACCGAGGAATTGAATTTTTAACTGGATTTACTTTGAATTGATTTCAACTTAAATAGCCACCACAGATGGCTACAGGCTGCTGTGGACAGTGCTGCTCTATATGCTCTTGCTGAGAGAGGCTATGCATACCATGGCCTCAGCCACCACACACACCTCTTTACTTCTAGCCCAGACTTTCCTCTGAACTCCACCCTCACATAGCCAATGCCTACCTGACATCTTCCCCTGGGTGTTCCTAAATTGACGGAACTAAATTCAAGATTATCTTTTGAAGCCAGGCTATCTTCCCATCTAGTGAACTGCACAGCCACCCACTCAACTGCACAGCTCAGGAGCCTCAGAAACCCAAGGTTGGTTGACTTCATTTCCTAATCATTTCTCAAATTTGCTTCCTTCTCTACATTTTGATCCCCTTTGCATGAATCTATCATGGCAATTGCTGGTATCTCCTCCTTGCTGGTCTACTTGTATCCTTCTGGCCATACCCCCAATCTGTCCTCTATGATGTAACCTAAAAGTAAGTCTAAAGATGTTCCACTCATGCTTAAGCCCCGTCAGTGGATTCCTGGGCTTTTGGGATAATGAGCCAGCCCTGTGTGTCCTGCCAGCCCCTGGCCAACTATCCCAGCCCCTCCTCCCTTCCTCCAACCACACTGGTCTTCTTCCTGTCTCCTGCAGCTATAATGGAGGAATTTTATCATTTCTTTTTGACCCTTTTCCCAGTTTCCAACATCGCCTTTGATAACTCTGGGAAGCACACCAACAAAAACCCTCCTGTTACCCAGCTCCTGAGGACTCCCAAAGAGCTGACCACTGTGTGATGGACACTAAGGGAGGAAAGCCAGCTCATTTGCGTCTTCCCCTGTGTGTGTCCATCAGTTCTTGTCCCTTCCATGAAGAGAAGAATTGGAAAGGACTGTAGAAATCTGCCCTTCATCAGCCTTCCTGCCAGCTGGGTAGCAAAGTCTGCTTGAACATTCCCTTTCCCCCCAAGTTCCGGTCAACTCTGATGACCAAAGATCTTCTTTATATTTTGCGAAATCTCCTCCATTGTTCCTTCTGGCCAGTGGTTCTAGGTCTGCCTCCTGGTCCAGTGACAAAAACAACAACAGTGAGAGCAGCTAACATTTCCTCTGTGCCTATCACTCTGCCAGGCATCGTGTGAACTAGTCTCATAACAACTTGGTGAGGTGAATTCTATTATTAGTTCCACGTTGTAAAGCAAGAACCTATAACTTAGAAAGGAAAAATAACAGAGCATTCTGATCACTCCTGAATTCTTCAATGTCTTTACTGAAATGCAATGCCCAGAATTTAACATGATACTTACTTAGGTCCTTGCCCCACCAAGTGTGGTGAAAGGACCAACAGCATCAGCTTTACCTGAGGGCTTGTCATAAGACCGAATTGGGGGCTCTACCCCAGACCTACTGAATCAGAATCTGCATCTTAATAGGATCCCTAGGGCATTCACGGACACATTAGAAGCTGAGAAACACTACTCTTGATGTGCCCAGTCTAACACAGAACATAGCTGGAACATTCACTGATGACTATGAATTCATTAAACCCAAGAACAGTCATTAAACACCTACTGTTCGTACCTGGCACTATGTGCACACCAGGGTTCCTCCAGCCCCCTCCAGTCAAGCTTGGAGTCTAGCAGAGAGGGATACTGTTGGGCTGAGGGGCCTGTGAGGGCTAGGCAGGATTCAGTGGGGAAACAAGGAGGCAATGGTTGATTCTACTTGGCTCGAGAGTCAGGAAGCCTCGAGAAGAAAGCAGTTGAGTCAAGTGTTAATGGAGAGAGGGCAGCTGCTGAGCAGTCATGGAGAGGGGCTTTCTGAGCAGTGAGAGGAGAGGAAGGTGGTGGAGAAACTCAGAGAGAGGCCGTGCAGGAGGCTGGTCTCGCCTCTGTTGTGGACGGTGCTCTGTTACTGCAGCCTCTGCTGACATAAGTCTCTCTGGCAGCCTCGCTTCTGGCTCACTTGAACTTGCAGCCAAGGCCAGGCCTGCTTTCTTCACAGGGACTTTGCTTGGTCAGATTTTTTTGCCTGTAGTTTTGTGGCTGATTTTTTTCCTTTTAAATAAAAGACCTTCAGTTTATCCTGATTCAATTTTATCTTGTCTTTTTTGACCTTCATATTGAAGCCCATCAAGACCTTTTTGAATTCCTTCCTCCAGTGCACTCCACCACCTCTCCGTCTTCAGTTTCCTGTGTCTCCCCAGGTGTGCATTTTCCTGATACTCAGAGCTCCTTGCAGACTGTCACTATCAGAACAAGGTGCATTCCCTTCTACTGCTGACCCAACGCCTTGCCCTCTACCACCCTGTCTCTCTTCCTCCTTGCTCTAAGAGCCCATTTTTCATGCTAGAAGTAGAAAATGCCAGGTGCTCTGTGTCTCCCCAGCAGTTAGGGCATGAACTAGTAACTAAATCCTGGCCAGTGGGGCTTGAGGGTAAGTCTGCTGGGGACTTTTGGGCAAGGTTTTCCTCCCTAGTATGAAGAGACTCTGAAGAGAAGCTGCCCTTTATCCCCCTTGCCTTTGGACATGTGTGTGAGGATATGGTGTGTGGAGCTGGGCAGTCATCTTGAGACCATGATGAAAGCCACACACCAAGAATGACTGGATGGGAAAAAGGAAAAAGCTTACCTAGGTTCTTCATGCCACCACTGGGCCATTCCCCTAAGCCTGGGACAGGCCCATTTATGGACTTCTTCATTTAATAATTTTTATTCTTTATATGGGAACCACCCAGAGATATCCTGGGCTATGAAGGTTCCTAATCTCATCATTCTTAAGTTCTCCTATACATTTCTGGGTACCTTCTCAACTAAACATGTCAAATCTACTAGGTAATTCTACCTAATCTGAAGGCTTTGTCTAGGCATATGTTTTTCTTGCTTAATTTGTAACTTAAAGTTCTCTTGATCACACCAGCCAATTTTCTGACAAGTCCATTCTTCTTGTGTATTTTGAGGTACTTTCTATGGGTTGCTATATTCTGATATTTTAAGCCTTGTTTAGAAACCCAAAACATGTTCTTTGACATTACATGCAGATATTTCCTTCCTTCCTTTCTGGTTACAAAGTCTTGACCTTCAACATGAGATGTCATCGAGTCTCCCCTTTGTTACATAGTGCTCTGACATCAGTGGAGAAGCAACTTGAGTCATCTCTGTGAGCGGAGTTGCCCTGTGGTCTGTCTCAGGTGTCCTGTCTCCTCCCCAACACCCCCCAGTCAGGCCCTCACAGACTCTGGTCTCTCCTACCCCTGCATCCCCCATCTCTGCCCTTTCCAGTGTAAGGCAGTCAAGATACCCATCTCAGTCCTCTCTGCACCCCCCACCCAGCCTCTATTATTCTGCTGTAGACACAAGCCTAGGAACTGAGCTAGCAGAGAAAGAACACTCCTGGGTGTGGGGAAGGCTGGGAACACTCACAGGGTATCATAACTGTTTTGTTCTACACACTTCACTTGCACTTGACTTGGGGGAAGTTCTGGGTGACTGGTAGGCCTGATAAGTGTGGGCAGATTTGCTTTCACATCGTGGAAATACGTCCTCCCTGCCTAGTGGTGCGGGCCTTGGATGTTGCCTCCTCTGGTCCCCAGCCCCAGAGATGGCGGCCTCCTGCACTCAGCAGCAGGTTTCTTCTGACCCGCCTATGCTCTTTTCTTCTCGTACTGAGGTCTGGCATGCAGCCTCCCCTTGAAAAGTCCGTATTTATCCTCCATGGGAAAACCTTCCTGTCATAAATACATCACCAGTAGCTCTGCATTTTTGTTTCCCCTTGTGTCAAATTCTTCCATCTTCACCTCTTGACTCTCTGCCTCTTCAGGATATTTGTTTTCCTGGCTTCCTTCCTGAATTTTCATCATCTTGCACAGGAATGTTTAATCCCCTATAAAAAGTTGAAGCCTAGACCTTCTCTTCTATCAAGAAGATTGGCTACAATTTATAGGAAACAATTAAAAACAAAAACAAAACCATTACTCTTTTACTTAGTTTTCACATTTTACAGAATTGTTTCCTATGCTGGCGACTCTTTAGGAGTCATATCTAAGAAATCTTTGCCTAATACAGGTCTCAAAGATTTTATCTTGCAGTTTTTTATATATTTTTTTTCCTGGAAGATTTATAGTTTTAGGTTTTACATTTAGGTCTATGATCCATTCTGGTATGAAGTGTGGGTCCATGTTCATTTTTCTGCATATGGATGTCCAGTTGTTTCAGAGCCATTTGTTGAAAAGACTGTCTCTTCTCTATCGCACTGTCTTTGTGCCTTCATCAAAAATCAGTATTAAGTGTATGTGTGGGGTTATTTCTAGACTCTACTATGCTCCATTAACCTATACCATTCCCCCAATGCTTTGATTGCTGTAGCTTTATAATACACTTTGAAATCAGGTAGTGTTACTCCTTCAATTTTGTCCTGTTTTTTTCAAAGTTTTGCTATTCCAGGTCCTTTGCATTTCTATCTGAATTCTAAAATCAGGCTTATGAACTTCTCCAAAAATCTTGCTGAGATTTTTATTGGGATTACACTGAATCAATAGAACAAGGGTTGCCAAAGTTTTCATTAAAAGGCCAGACAGTAAATATTCTAGGCTTGTGGGCCACTAGAACTCTGTCACAGTAACTCAACTCTACACTATGGTGCAAAAGCAGCCACAGACAAGTTGTAAACAAATGCATGCAGCTATATTCTAAAAAGACTTCTAGTGTTTTGTAGATTCCACCAGATTCCCAACATAGACGATCATGTCATCTGTGAATTAAAGACAGTTTTACTTCTTTTCCAATCTGGATGCCTTTTATTTCTTTTTTTAAATTAAAAGACTTTTTTTTTTTGCTTGATTGCACTGGACAGAACCTTCAGTACAATGTTGAATAGAAGTGGCAGGAACAGACATCCTTTTTTCCTTTCCTGGTATCAGGGGGAAAGCATTCAGTCTTTCATCATTGAGTATAACATCAGTTTATTCTTCATGGATGCCCTTCATTAGGTTGAGGAAGTTCTAACTGCTGGATGCTGTCCCATAGTTCACTAATGCTCTTTTCATTTCTAAAATTCTTTCTTCTCTCTGTGCTTCATTTTAGACAGTTTTTATTGCTATGTCTTTAAGTTTACTATCTTTATTCTTCTGCAGTGTCTAATCTGCTATTAATCCCATCCAGTGTAATTTTCATCTCAGGCATTGTAGTTTTTATCTTTAGAAGTTAGATGTACATCCTTTTTATATCTTCCATGTCTCTGTGTAATTTTTTAAACATATGGAATAGTTTTAATAACTGCATTAATGTCTTGTTTGCTAATTCTGACATATATTCCAGTTCAGGGTCAGTTCCAACTGGTTGATGATTCTGCTCATTATGGTTTGTGTGTGTGTGTGTGTGTCTGTGTATGTGTCTGTGTGTCTGTGTGTGTGTGTTTATATTCTTGGGCTTTGTTCTGGGATGCAGTTAAGTTAGAAACAGTTTAATCCTTTTGAGTCTTATTTTTATAATTTGTTTGGTGAGTCTAGAAGAGAGCTCAGTTCAAAACTACTTATTCTCTACTAATGGGGCAAGACCTTCCTGAGTATACTACTCAAAGCCCCACAAATTCTGAGTTTCCCAGCCTGGCTGGAAGAGACAGCATTGCTCCCTCTAATTCTTCTGGGTGGTTCTTTCCCTGGCCTCAGATACGCGGACATGCACGTGCTTTGCTGAATACTACATGGGCCCCCAGCAGACCTCTGTGTTCTCTCTCCACACAGCTCTCTCCTCTCTGGTGCTCTGTCCTAGAACTCTGGCCACCTTGGCCCTCTCAAGGTGGCAAGGTGGGGTGACTGTGTGAACTGTCTGTTTCCTCTCTCTCAGGGATCACTGTCTTTCAATGTCTGATGTCTAATGTCTAGAAAAATATTGTTTCATATTTTTGTCTGTTTCTTTAGGTTGTATCTGTCAGGAAGGGATATGGTCCCTGTTACTCCATCTTGACTGGAAGCAAAGGTTTCTTCATTTCCTTTTGATCTTAAAATCTGTATAATTTTTTTTTTAATTTTATTATTATTTTTTTAATTTTTATTTTGTCAATATACAATGTATATGATTATTATGG
>NW_007729336.1:0-38128 GCF_000696425.1 Galeopterus variegatus
TTAAAGATGACCGTTAAGGGGATCTCAACCCTTGGCTTGGTGTTGCCAGCACCACGCTCAGCCAGTGAGCAAACCGGCCATCCCTATATAGGATCCGAACCCGTGGCCTTGGTGTTATCAGCATCGCACTCTACCAAGTGAGCCATGGGCCGGCCTTCAGATTTTTTTTTGAAAATAGTTTTTTCTGTTCCCCATTCCTGCTCTTCCTTCACTATCCCTCGAGCACGAACCTGCTCATCTCCAGCTCCTGTGAACTGGGCTACTCCTGGTGGTGATCTTTCCTCCTCTCCTGTGACTCAGATGTCAGGGTGATGTTGGGTTGACGTTGGGTTGACTATTTGCTGCCTGGAAGGAGGGCCATCTCAGCCCTTGTTAGGGCCATGCCCGACTTTTGGTGGCATCCGTCCAAAGCCTTCTTAGGCTGTTATTCCCCATCATTTTTCAGAGGTTTAATCTGTTTTAGTCCAGGATATGAAGGCAGCAGTGGAAGGTCATGGAGACGAGGCCCGCCGTCAGAGAAGCTGGCTAATACAAAAGAGTCATTTCACAGTGAATGAAGGACAGGGGTGCTGGAGGCCGGGCCACCGCTCCAGGGGAAATAACATTGCTACAAAATGTGAGGAATCTGAGGTTGTCTTTGCTACTAGCTCAGTGCCTGCTTGTAGTTTCTTGGATTAGATATTTTAAAATATCACATCTTTATAGTCCACTGTCATATTTATGATCTGGAGAAAGAAAATATAATTGTCAGCAAAATTCCATTACACCTGGTAAACAATTTCAGGATCTTCACCATACGGAAACCAAATTAAAAAAAAAATTAATGTGGCTCCAGTGTTCAGAAATTGTTCTTTTCAAATGCTGGGTCCTCAGGTTGTTATAGGATTCAACACAGAGACAGAAGCCTGCTAGCCTATCACTGGAGACAGGTAGGTTACCATGGCGACCAGGTGTGTCACTGTGGCTTCCTGGGTATCCCAGTTGTCCTGGAAAAGGAGTCAGCCTCATTTTAGGTGATATTTCTGTGTGTGTGAATTAAGGTTTTCTAAACAAAGGTCAGATGTTTTTGTTGACTTATGTAGTGATTTCTGACACAAGTTCTGTTGCCCACAGTTCTGTTTTGCTAAATTATTAACGCTGCATAGCCCTACCTTTTCCTGCCAGAAGTACTTAAACGCATCGAAACCCCCTATCCAAAACAACAACAAAATCTTTTACTAAAGATAGGGATGCTTGCTTTAGTGTGAATGATGATTACCTCTTACAACTCAAAGTATTAATTGGACAGTTACATATTGCATGCCAAGCCCCTGTCTGGGCCTTGGGAATACAACATTGAGCAAGGCCGTTGGAAGCTTGCCCAGGTGGAGCTTGTACTATGGTCATGGAAGCCAAGGAGAGAGCGCTGGGCTGGTCTGCTGCTGGCCACTGCCAAACCGTGGGGCCGAGAACCTCTCACTGCCCCGGGGACGGGTGGGCCTGTGCCTCGCTGGATGGATGATACTTCAGCTGTTTGGTTTGGTCCGTTATTACTCATAGGCATTTTTCAGAATGTAGGACAGCGCTCTATCAGTCCGCTTCCAATAACTTTATACGCTGCAAAAATCTTATCCATGCATATTCTTGGTCCCACCTCATTTCATAGTTTCTAAAGACAATCACTACTTGATGGATGGCTATCTGGAAAGCTCTTTGCACTTCCTGGGTCTTGTCAAATATTAGTTTGGCTTCAGCATGCTCAACCCCAGTGGTTCAGAGCATCTCACAGCATCAGCAGTTGTCAGTCCCAGGTGGGTGTCCTACCCGCCCCCTCACTGGCTGGTCTTCTTTGCAGTCACTTCATCAGCAAAAGGCGGTGGCCACCCATTTCCTCCCTTCCCTGGGCCTGTGGTCAGCAAGGGTTCACTGCAGCCCGGCCGATGGATGGTCCATTTTGCACACACTCGTTAACTGGAAGAGGCCTCGAGTGGCCTCCCCACCAGCCTGAGGAGGCTGCACGTGGGTGTGGAATGGAGTTGGTGGCTGAGCTGGACATTGGCACTGTGGAGAAAGTGACAGACCCTGGCGTCTATGTGCAGCTGCTGGTTTTGATGGGCGAACTCTCTGTTCCAGCCAGAGGATGCTGTGATCGGAACAAGAAGGCAAGCCTCCGGGCCTCAAGTGCCCTGGGGCTTAGAGACACACACCCCTGTGCTTGGTAGCTACAGTTTGGAGAGTGACAGCAGAGCTGTCTTTTCTCGAGGCTGACTGGTCCCTTAGAGACTCATGTGAAATGAACAGACTGTTCTTTTGAAGAGAAAAAGCCCCTGCCTGTGCACTCTGTCCTATCCTGCTCCCCTTCTGGAGGCTTAACCAGCATCCACCTGCACCTTCTCCATGTTGGTCCCTGGGCTGCTGGGACACTGTCACGCCTGTGATGGGCATGGCCTTGTAGCATCTGCTTCCTCATCTGTGAAACAGGAATTATACAACCGCTCTTGCAGGGTTGTTGTAGTCATTGCCATTAAAGCTTCTATGCGCTCTAAAGTGCTCTGAATGTAAGGACCGTCCATGTCACCATCCTCAGTCTTTCTGTATCCACATCCTCCTGCCCCTGACTCGGGCTTGTCTGGAGCAGCAGGTTTCCCTGATGGGTCTGGAGGGTTCGCCTTGTGGACACTGGAGTTCTGTGCCTTCTGCCCTTCTCCTGCCCCCGGTCTGGGGTTGCCCTGTGCTTTTCATTTTTCTCCTGGGAGATGTTAGCCCATAGGAGAGGCCTGGAGCCTGGCAGAGGAAATGGGAAAACTTTTGCGTCTTCTCACCCCGCCTGTCACCAGGAGCATCTGAGCCTCCGTCTTTCTGTCTGCCAGGCAGGGGGGTGACTTGCCACTATGTACTGGGCAGCCTGGGGACTGAACGCTCTGATTACAAACGCTTGTTCAAACAGACAGTCAGGCTTGGCTCAAATCAGAGCACAGATTTAGCAGGCAGCTCCCCTAAGACCTGCTCCTGGAGGCAACCAACTGTGTGAGCACCTCTGTCGGGAACGAGGGGCTCAGGGGGGTGGCTGGGGTGGGCACTTGCGGTTTGAAATTCTCAGGGACTTGCGTCCTATCTGACTCATAATCTCGCTGAGTAGAGCTGGCCTTGGGCTGCAGGGATGCCCCACTGTGGGGCTTGGATCTTGAATTATGGGACGTAAACAATGCTCATCTGAATCGGCAAAGCCATCCTTTGAGGAGAGAAGCATTTGCTTTATGACCACACCCTGTGGGGAGGCTCTCTTGCTCCTGCAGCCTCCCAAACCCCCTTCCAGCTCACAGCCTTGCTTAAGGACAGCCTCCTCCATGAAGCTTCCAGGCTTTGCTTTTCCTGGGGCACTGCTGCTGGGCCTCCCACGGCTTGGCCATCTGCCAGGCTCTGGTCCTGGCAGGTTGCCTCCCAAACGTGGGTCTCATCTTTTCATCTGGCTGGAGACTTCCCAGGGGCAGGGTCTGTGTGTTCAGTAATCTCTGTTTAAGCAGGGACTGAGTGTGGAAAGAGAATCCCCAGGTAAGGAGGGGTGCTCTCCCATCAGTGGGCCCACTCTGGCCCCTTGGTGGAGCTGTCATTCATTCATTCGCAAAGCGCCTACTGTGTGCCAGACTGTGCAAGAGAACGATTCAGGCAAAAAGCCTGCCCTCTTTTATGTATCTCAGAGCTCTGGGAGCAACAAACAGTAAATGAAATAAGTAGATTATGTAGTATAATGTAGTAATACTTAGAAGGTGATAAGACTGTGGGAAAAAAATAAACCAGTGAGGGGGTGGGGGTACTTGATAAGGGGTGGGTGAGAGACACAATTTATTTTTTGAGAGGAAAGTATTATTAAGATATAATTCCCATTATGAAAGTCACCACTTTAAAATGCACAATTGTTATTTTTAGTATATTCACAAAGTTGAGCACCTTATTGCTACTATCTAATTTCAGAGCAATTTCATCACCCCCAAAAGAAATCCCATAGCAATTAGCAGCCACTCCCTAATCTCCTCTTGTCCTAGGCCCTGCAGACCAATAATTTACTTTTGGTCTCTATGGATTTGCCTATTCTGGACATTTTGTAGAGATGGAATCATACAATACATGGCCTTTTGTGTCTAGCTTCCTTTACTGACCGTGATGTTCCTCTGTGTCACATACAGCATGTATCCATACTTTTATGTGGCTGAGTAGTGTTCCATCGTGTGGATGTACCACATTTAAAAAATCTATTCATCTCTTGATGAACATATGGGATGTTTTTACTTTTGGCTATTATGAATAGCGCTGCTAGAAACATTTGTGCATAAGCTTTTGTGTGGACATATGTTTTCATTTCTCTCAGATATATTGAGACATGCAATTTTTTTTTTTTTTAAAGATGACCGGTAAGGGGATCTTAACCCTTGACTTGGTGTTGTCAGCACCACGCTCACCCAGTGAGCAAACCGGCCATCCCTATATGGGATCCGAACCCATGGCCTTGGTGTTGTCAGCACCGCACTCTCCCGAGTGAGCCACAGGCCAGCCTCGAGACATGCAATTTTAAATAGGGTGGTCATGAGAAGGTGACATTTGAGCAAAGTCTTGATAAAATGGGGGACTTGGCCACATGGCAGCCAGAGGAATAGGACACAGGCACTGGGAGCAGCAGGTGCAAAGACCCTTCCACCAAGAGCTGGAAAACGAGAGACTTGACTGCCCCGGCCCCTCCCTGCTAGGGGAGCCCAGTGAATTGGCTGTGAGATGTTAGTTCAAATCTGTTGGAAAGGACTTCCCTTTCCGAATAAAGAGCCAAAGTCTCAAGGCAGAAGGCTTTTGGCCCATCCTTTTTCTTTCTGCCTGGAAAGCAGGTGTAATTTCTGGAAGTAGGGCAGCCATCCTGCGACCGTGAGGCTGAATCCACGAGCTAAGGACGGAAGAGCAGAAAAAGACTGGGCAATCCTGAACTACTGTCCGAGCCCTGGACCCCCTGCCCCACAGTTTTGTTCTGTGATGCGAAGAAAACCCTTTCTTGTTTAAGCCACCACTTGTCTGGTTTTATGTTGTTTGCAGTCAAATGCATTCCCCATTGATGGAATGTCTGACAGAATGTATCATTCCCAAGTCCCCCAGATAGACCACCACCTGCTCAGACAGTAGGCTAGGCTGGAGCCATTCTAGCCGCTTATCTGCTTCACTTTCCCTCCATCTGGTCAAGCTGGTCTCTAAGTTGTCATCAGGGTTAAGATCTCCCAGATGGACCCCAGGCTCTTCAAGTCCACTGGCACTGTGCCACACTCGCCACCCCTGCCTGTGTTACTGTCTCTTTCTAGCAGGTCTCCTGACCCAGCCCCTCCAGCTCCCTAGACTGTTCCCCACCTGTCCCAGTGTGAGCCTTCTTCAGTGTACATTGGTCATAGTGCAGCACGCTGTCAAATCCTTGCTGGCACAGCAAAGTCTCAGTGCTAAGCATGGTATGAGAAACCCTCTGGGATGTGGCCCTGTCTCGCCTCTCCTCCCCCTCTTCCCCTCCGCCCCCCAGGTCACATCTTGTACTCTGTGTATCGGCAGTTCCTTGTCACACTCTCGCTCCTCTAGGCCTCTGCACATGCTGGTCCTTCTGCTGGGAACCCCTGGCTCCTCCCCCTCCCCCATCTGCACCTGGCAAGCACCTGCTGGTCCTTCAAGAGCCAAGCGGGGCTTCTCAAGCTGCGGATCCTTTTCCCCAGATGTCCCCTGTGCACCTTGTACTCTATGTCAGTGTTAGAGCACCTCTCAGGGGAATGAAATTAAAAATAGAAATGTCTTCCCAGTAGATGGGTCCCCTGGAGAGCAGGGACCAAACACATTCCCATTCATCTCTCTAAATTCTTAGGCCCTTGCAGTAGGTGGATGTTAAGTGGAATTGCTGAGGAGTTGTGTGGGTGGCTGAGACGGTTACAGGGGTCGGCCTGCAGGTGAAGCCCCTGCCCCACTCCCCTGACCCTGGGGCTGGCCCATCTTTTGCAGGCCCAGACCTTAGCCAGGCATGAACCACACCCCGTTTATAATGAAAATAAAAGCTCAAGTAACCCACACCATCCTAAGTGCTTTATACACATTAACTCAGGTAATGGGAATTAGCTCACATCCATTCATTCAACAAATATTTATGGAGTGTCTACCATGTGCTAAGGATTTTTCCAGGTACTGGGGATACACCAATGTGGAAAAAAGAAAGCAAAAAAAAAAAACCCTGTCCTCTTGGAACTGAACATATGCACTTCCAGTGTGACTACTGCATGGAAACGCCGTGAACATCCTTTTTAAAATGTGATACAAGACCATAGTCAAAAGAATGAGCGTCAACATGCTGAAGGTCTTGTCATCTCTGAAGAAGAAAGAGAATTATGCAGAATGTACTTGAAGAAAGTCAGTTTAGAATTTTTCCAGTCGTGGAAATGTGAAATGATTGGCTTTCATTTTGCTGTTTTTCAGGGTCCCACTATTAAGAACTCACTTACCCTGTTGTTATTAAGGGTGAAACCAAGACTTTTTGTTATGTAAAAGCCAATTAAAATAAATTAAATGCAAATACTCTTTCATTGTAATGTTAATTTTGAGATCTGGATCAATCAGAGGTTGTGGAAATGCCAAAGTTGTTAAGACTTTGGTTACTATGACAACAGCTCTATGTTGTAAGTGGCCTGTTATTCAGAAATTCTTCCTTGGGCCAGGCTAATGTGGTGACTGTTTCCGAGGGCGTGGGTAGAGGTCGGCAGCCAGGTCTGCGGTCAGGAGACCCTGCGAACTGAAGCCCCAGGGTCAGCCAGAGCTACCTCTTTTATGACCGTGGGAGAGAAAATCACTTCCCCTTCTGCCTCAGTTTCCTCACTGTGGGGACAGCCACTCTGTGGCTGTGAGTACAATGTGGCCATTCAGCGTTTCTCAAAGATCATTGCCCTTACTTGGAGGATTCCTTAATTGCCTGATGGTTTTCAGCCTACATTTTGAGTAAGTGTGGGTAATAACGACTGGGGAAGGTGAAAAGACTGCCCTGGACCTGCCTTGCCTGTCTTTACTGACCTTCGGTGAAAATGGGAGTTTTTTTATTGTCTTGGCTAATGGCCAGTGAAGACCTGCCTGGGTGGTTTTTAGTTTAGTTTTGTTTTCGTTTGGGGGCAGGGGTTGTTGGGTTGTGAACTCCGAGTGCTGTTAACCCGTCAGCAGTCAAGATCACATATTCACGGGGTTTTCAACACACCGGCCTGCTCTGCTACATCATCACTTTAGTTTATGTTTCAGCCCCACAGAGGCCATCATTTATTTACAGACAAGAACCCTGGGGTTCAAAGGGGGACGTGTCCCCGGTCTCAGGCCTCCAAGGTGGCAGGGGTGGAGCTCTTCTTCCCGAGCTTCTGGCCTTTTCCTAGCACCTGCTTCTGCAGAGTCCTGCTCAGAGAGGGTCTCCAGCGACCGCCCTCGCCAGCGTGCCGCTGACCAGCCTAAGGGTGACTCCCTCAATTCCCGATGCCAGGCCCAGAGCTGCCTTGATATTTCTTTTGGAGCATCTCGCAGAGTGGCTTCCTGACACGGTCTGTGGCTTTAAGACGTCACGAGCTGCAGCTGCGAGTGCGTAGTAAACATCTGCCTTCCTGGCTGGGAGGAGGACCCCGGGAGCGTCTGTGGCAGGTGCCATCTGGCCTCCTCCGTCTTCACCCCTGGTCCTGCTTTCCAGGCTCAACTGGGGCTAATTAGCGCCTCTGCCACCGCCGCGAGTCCATTTCCTTGTTGCCTGAGATCCGACTGGCCTTTTTTCACTCCACGGGCTGGCTGTTGTTGGGAAATGAAGAAACAGTTGGGGATTTTTTAAACTCTGTGTAGGAAATAGGTTGTTGCACTAACATTTAACTCTCTGCAGAACAGCCTCAGAGCGTCCGCCTGGAAGTGAGGCCCTGAAACATGCAGAGGGCCACTTGGGCCCTCTTTGCCAAGGAGCCTGTTCTTTGTCCTCTGTCACCATGGCTAGACTCCATCTTGGGGCACTGGTGGCCTATTAGGTGCTCAGCGAATATATTCCAGGTGGAATAAACCCAAAAGGCAGCAGGCTGCAGGGGGGATGGATTTGCTTTGTCTTGTGTGGGGGGTGCAAAAGTGAGTTAACTTAGCCATATTCTCTCAGTAATATATGGACTCTTTTGTGTGCGGGGGTGGCTTGCGGGTACAGGGATCGAACTCTTGACCTTGGGGTTAGAACACCATGCTTAACCAACTGAGCAACCGGCCAGCCCTCTCTTGGGGTTTCTTCTTTTCAAAATAAATGCAGAGGGGTCTCCCTGTCTCATGGTAGCAAATGCTGCCCAGTCATCCCCAGCAGGGCGACAGGAAGGGGGAGGTGGTTTCCGTCTGTGTTGAAGGAGGCCAGCATGTCATCCGTCACCCTCGGGTTCATAAAGCAGGTTGTGGAAGCCTGTCGTTGGTCCTGCTTTCCAAACCTTGACTGGCTGCTCTTTGGAGGTGTGGGTGGAGGCAGGTGGTGTTGGCTGGAAACCTGGGCAGGGAACTGGCCCCCGGGGCGGTGGCTGGCCTGCCCACCTTCCATCTCTGTGCCCGAGCCTGGTCTCACCTGTGAAGCTAGGGAGGGCCGCCCACCCCGGCCAGCGCACTGGGCAGGGCAAGAATCAAAGGCCAGGAGGGGTCGAAGCTGGTGCAGACGTGCCCAGCCCGTGCATGCGGGAGGGGGTTTTGTCCGGCTTCTCTGGTACTTGCCTTCCTCCGCCTCTGCAGCCTTAGCAAGTACATGATACACGTGTGACTTCCCCCTTGGGGCAGAACCTGGGCAGTGTCCCTCCTTCCCCCTCCTTGTGCTCGCTAGCAGAAGCTTGAGGCCCCAGCCCAGGCAGCCGGCCACTGCAGCCTCTCATCCCGGATCCACCCTGGATTCCAGCTGAGTCAGGCTGCTCCCCAAGTGCCTCCAGTATTTGTCTTTGTTGTTCCTTCGGCTCTGCCTCAGGCATCAGCTCCCTAGGAAGCCCTTCCTCACTAAGCCAGAGCCAGCTCTTCCTCCTAGGGGGCCCCTTGTGTAGCCTGTGGACCCTGAGTCTCAGGGGGAGGTAGCGTGAGCGCCTCTCAGCTGCAGCATCCCCCGAGGGCCTGAGTTGGGTCTCATCTTCCCTGTCCAGCATGTGGTAGGGCTGTCTGTTACTTGAATCTACTTGGAATCCAGCTTCATCTTTCCCATTTGTGATTTGCAGCCATGACGAAGCATTGGAGAATTACTTTGCATTGTTCCAGAACATGTTAAACAGAATTTCAAAACATTCTGTTACCCTGGGATGTGTAAAGTAACTCCCCAGGTAGCTTTCGTGGGCAACCTACAGGAAGGACCATGCCAGTTACTTTTCCTGAGCCCCATACAGTGGCCAGCGTGGTTGGGTTAGACCCTGCTTCTTTGCTTCTTGGCTCTGTGAGCCCCAAACAAGTCCTTGAACTGCTTTGAGCCTCAGTTTCCTCACATGGAAATCATACAGACCTAATAAGGCTGCCACGAGGATTATATGGGCTACTGTACATTAAAGTGCTGTATTCATGGCAGTTCCTTTACTTTATTAACATTGGGGATCAATTGATTTTTTTCTGATTTGACTTTTATTTTAGGACTAGGACAGGGACCAATTTACCAGTCGTCTGTGGGTGTGAGTACTCTTACCTTCAGCCAGGACTTAATTTTGGCCAAGAGCCTTGGTTTATTCCAATAGAGAATGGAGTTATTTAGAGCCAAACTGCAGAGGACTTAACTCTCTGGGTAGCATTTTCTGCAGATGGTGTTAACGTTAATGACTTACTATATATGTTCTCACAAGTGGGTGATTTATGGCTAACGCCAGACCCATAACTTTTCATTTCCTGGCTGATGTATCAGAAGCTTCATTTATGATGTCCTAATAGATTTAGTAAGTGTAAAGATTTAAGTTGAGGTCGTTTTCTGTCCACAAGCTGTTCCTGGAGGAGGACAGCTGTGGGAGTAGCCTGGCCCTGTATGACGTGGAAGGGATGTGTCACTTGGCTGTGTATGTGGTCCTGTCCTTTCTGGTGTTTGTAGTCTCCTTTGTCTCCCAGGAACTCTCTGCATTATGCAGGTGATGGCTAGGATCCCCTTTTACAGAGGAGGACACTGAGGCCAGAGAGGTTAAGTGACTTGTCCAAAGGTTAACAGCTCCTAGGTGACAATCTGCTTTGGAACTCAGATGTGTCTGACCCCCCGTCTAGAACAGTGCCTGGCACAGAGCAGGTGTTCAGTATTTGTTGACCAACGTGATAGTTAATTTTATGAGTCAGCTTGACTGAGCTAAGGGGTGCCCAGGTAGCTGGTAAAACATTATTTCTAGGTGTGTCTGGGAGGGTGTTTTTGGAAGTGATTAGCATTTGAATCAGTGAACTGAAAAAGAATATCTGCCCTCACCAATGTAGGTGGGCGTCATTCAACCCATTGAGAGCCTGAGTAGGACAGAAAGGTGGAGGAAAGGAGAATTAGCTCTCTCTTCTTAGCTGGTTTATCCACCTTCTCCTGCTCTTGGACATTGGTGCTCCTGGCTCTCAGGCCTTTGGGCTTGGACTGGAACTATACCACCCGCTTTCCTGGTTCTCCAGCTTGCAGACAGCAGATTGTGGGACTTTTCAGCCTCCATAATCATGTGAGCCAATCCCTCATAATCTCTTTCTGTATATCTCTTTGTATCTCGTTGGTTCTGTTTCTTTGGAGAGCACTAATACAACCAACATCTGGATTACTTTCCCGCCTGAACATTCACTGCCCCAGATGTTTGGGCACGTAGCAGGGGTTGTTGGGGAAGCTAATTAAAATGCAGATTCCTGGCCCCACCCCACCTCTCCTGCATTAAGGTCACTAGGGGTGAAGCTTCAGAAAGCCTGTAAGCTGCCCTGGGGGTTCTTGTGCACCCAGAAATTAGAGACCCAGTACTCCAAGCTTTGTTGAGTTCATCTCCTGAACAGTCTCATGGTAGGCAGGGTAATGTCCTTCCCCCTCCAGGATGTCAACATTCTAACCCCTGGAACCCGTGGATATGTTACCTTACATGGTAAAGGGCTTTGTGATGTGATGAAGATCGAGGACCTTGAGATGGGGAGAGTACCCTGGATTATCTGGGTGGACCCAATGTAATCACATGAATCTTTAACAGTGAAGAACCTGTCCCAGCTGTAGTTGGCACCATGGAGATGTGACTGAAAAACAGGCAGAGAGACGCAGTGCTGCCAGCTCTGCAGACGGAGGAAGGGCCCTGAGCCCAGGAATGTGGGTGGCCTGTAGAAGCTGGAAAAGACCAGAAGCAGATTCTCCCTTGGAGCGTCCAGAATGAACGTACAGTCCTGCCAGCACCTTCACCAGTGTGACCTGTGTAGGGCTTTTGACTGCAGAACTGTGTGAAGATAAAATTGTGGTGTTGCAGCCACCAAGGTGGGAGTCATTTGTTATAGCAGTGGTAGAGCCTAATACCAGTCTCTTTGTCACGACTATAGACTTACCCTCCAGCAAGTTCCCCTCCTGCCCTCTGGCCCATCAGTCCCATCTCTGCCCAGGCCCAGATTCCTGGGCTCCGGGTGGGTCCTGGCCCAACGTGGATTCCAGGAATGCAGAGTTACTGTTCACATTTATCAAGTGCATTTGAAGTGATGCTGGTCACAAGTCAGCCTCAGGTTTGCTGCTTTTCTCTTAAATGGAGTGATGGCTACAGGCTCTGTGTAAATGCTCTACCTGGGGCACAAGCTGTAGTCGTATCAAACAGTGCCAGGTCCAGGAGTCAGGTTCAGGATCAGTCAAGCTACACAGAAGCTCCTGCTCTCATGACATCTGCACAGATGCTCTTCAGCCCTTAAAACACTTCCTGGTATTTACAAATTGGTCCTTTTGATATATTTTTCTATTTTATTCTAGAAACTTTACTTTGCGCAGTTTATGTGGCAGGCTAGAGGTGCTTTCTTCTCACAGTGGCCCCGATGATCTCTGTGTGTTGAGGGATCGTGCGCCGGCACCACAGGGTTGGGGGCCAGCGAGTCTTGCTTGGAAGGTGCCAGTCCAGGTACTTCTGATGAGGAAGAAAGACCATCAGATCACTCCTGCACTTTTTGGTGGATTTTCACAATTCTCAGAATGCATATTCTTATTTAGTTCTTTAAGGATAGTGGTTAGGAGCATTAGTTTGGAGCAGGGAAAGTCATTAGTTTGGAGCTCCCTCCTCACCCACCTGGATCTCCTCTTGCTGGGCAAGTTACTTAACCGCCCTGGTCTCAGTTTTCACTCAAACACTGTATTAGTGCGCTCAGGCTGCCATCGCAGAGTGTCACAGACGGGGTGCCTTAAGCAACAGAACTGTGTTTTCTTGATCCTGGAGGCTGGGAGTCTGACACTGTGGTGTCAGCAGGGTTGGTTCCTTCTGAGGCCCTCTCCTTGCTTTGGAGATGGCTGTGTCTTCACATGGTTGTCCCTCTGTGTGTGTCTGTGTCCTAATCTCCTCTTCTAATACAAACACTGGTCATATTGGATTAGGACCCACCTTATGACCCTGTTTCGTTACTTCTTTAAAGGACCTATGTCCGAATACAGTCACATACTGAGGTACTAGGGATTAGGGCTTCAACATACGGGTTTGGGGGGACACAATTCAGCCCACAACACATGGGAATGATGGAGTTCACCCAGTAAGGTTGGTAAGAGGATCGGTGTAAATATGATGTATTGAGTGCTTAGCACACTCAAGAAGCGATAGCCAGCGTTGATGCCCACACCAGCCACCGTCCAAGCCAGTGTTTCTCCAAGTGTAGATCTGACCATCCATGTGTGGATGCAGATTCCTGGGCCCACACGGGGCTGGTGGAGTCACAAGCTGCTGGGTGGGGCCTGGGAGTTTGCATTTTAAATAAGCGTTCCGTGCACACCAGTTGCAGTTGGAGAACCACTGCGAAAGCCTGTTGATGCCACCTCCTGAGCAGCTCCACCCACTGCCCTCTGCTCTGCTCTCTTGCTCTTGTGGCTCATTCCTCACCAGTCACCCAGGGATGGGGTGTCCCACTTCCCTGGTCGGCTGATTCCCGTCTCCTTACCTCCAATCTGTTCTCCCTGCTGCAGGAGTGGTTTCTCTAAGCCACGCCTGTCGTGACCACACCTGTCGTGACCACACCGTCCTCTTGCTTGACTTTAGGGGACTTGCCGACAGTCTGCAGAGTGCAGTTCCAGCTCTGGGAGCTGCCTGGCCTCAGGCGTGTGCTGCCTGGGCTTCTGCTTGTCCCTCCTGCCACCCTCCCAGGTGCCCCCGTCCCAGCCTTAGTGCTACCTACCATTGCTGAGCATGCAGTCTCTCCTGCCTCCTGAGCTTTACACGTGCCCTCCCTGTTCCCCAAGTGCCCTCACCCTGTCACTACATGTCACCCCCCTCCTCCTAACGCGCAGGGATGTCCTCGGGCTGCGGCATGGGCAGGCAGAGCAGAGATGGAAACCCTGCCTTTCTCAGTGTATTTGGCCTTGTGGGGCTTCCCTCTTGGGGCTGGGAGCAGCGGGAGACTGTCACCCTCCACTCAGTGCCCAGACGTCCCAACGCTCCCTCCTCCGCCCTGTCCAGGCTCTGCACTGTCTGCCGCTGCCCCTTCCCCCGCTTCCAGCGTGTGGTCTCTAGTCTTCTGTGCACGTGGGGATAAATAAACTGCCATCGGCTGCTGCAGTGGCCCCTGGCTGAGCTGGCCTCAGGCTGGAGAAGTGCCTTGACGGGGCTTGGGGATGTAGCACTCCTTGTCACTTGCTGTCCCATCACGAGGTAGCCCCATGTCACCTGTTGTCACATCATGAGGTAGCCCCATGTTGCCTGTTATCGTGTCACCAGGGAGCCCATGTCACCTGTTGTCACATCACCAGGGAGCCTGTGTCACCTGTTGTCACATCACCAGGGAGCCCTTTTCGCCAGTTGTTGCATCACCAGGGAGCTGGTGTCACCTTTTGACACTTCATGAGGGAGCCCGTGTCACCTGTTGACACTTCACCAGGGAGCCCAGGTCACCTGTTGACACTTCACCAGGGAGCCCATGTTGCCTGTTGTCACTTCACCAGGGAGCCCGTGTCACCTGTTCATACTTGATGAGGAGCCCTTTCTTCATTAACACTCACTTTGCCTATCTTATCTCCCCCCTTCCTACTTATGTGGAAGATGACAAGACAGTGGTTCTGAGAGGGGCCATGACGTGGCTGAGTGACTCTACAACAGGGGAGAGACTGAGCTCAACTCTGAGCACAATAAGCACAGTGGGGATTTATAGCTAAGGAGCAGAGTGGGGGGCATGGAAAATTACTAAGAGGAGACCTCAAGGATGGAAGATTCTTGCTAAACTGGCCTCGTCAGATTCTTGCTGAAGGCAGGTCAAGGACTTCAGCATCAGAGGTGGGGGATGCAGAGCTTGGTCAGACATCAAGGGTGGGGGTGGTTCTGGCTAAAGTGACTTAGCAGGATTCTTGCTAAGACGGGGCTAGGCAGGCTGAAGACAGGAGGGACCGAGTTTGAGGGCTCAGAGGAGCCTGACTGAAGTTTGGTCGAGGACGGTGTCTTTGTTGGGGTCCATGGAGGGGGGGATGACTGGCCATGTGGGCACAGGGGGCCCTGTGTGAGCCAGGCTGCACCTGGCCCTGCTGTAGGAGGCCTGTCCTGCTAATGGTTTTTGGGCCTGCTCTTTAATCAGCCTCTTAGGCATTGTGAATTGTAGACAAAGATACTTCTCTGTTTAAAGTTGATTGATTCCCTGTGATGGAGGGAATATATTCTCACTATTGAGACCTGGGAAGGGACAGAGAAGCATAAATCATGTGGTCATAATTAAATGCAGACACTTGTGCCTGTGCTGGGGAGTTGGTTTCACGTTTCTCCTTCCGACCTGTGCTCTCTGTGAATGCCCTGGGGGAAATTGGCCTGCACTGGAGATCACAGGAGCCGGCACCTTGGTCTCAGCAACCGCCTCCTTCAGCAAAGGCAGCGGAAGGAAGCCATTCCCTGCAGGGACCAGGCCGGCTGCAGCCTCCCGGGCTCCTCCCTGGGGTCCGGTGTCAGGTGTGCCTCCACCTGGCCTCGCACTAAGGGCAGGACTCACCTGAGACGAGCTTCCCGGGCCCAGCGTCTTCTCTTCTCAAGTAGGCAGCTGTTTTTTTCCCTTCACCCCAGACTTTCCTCTTGAAACTGGAATTCCTTTGTACTCTCAAAGCTGATGTGTTCTGGTGTTCAACTGTGGCCATTTTAGTTTTGCGCTTGACCTATGAAAAAATTGTTTTTTTACATAAAAATTCTGAGTCACTTTGGTAAGACTGGAAAATACAGAAAACAAAAGAGAACCCCCCCCCGTAGCTACCCCCCAATATTACTCTTGTTAGCATTCTGAGGCGTACCCCTCCAGACTCGTTTTTGTCTAATAAAGGTGTCTCTAAAGCCTGAAACATAGGCAAATAGACCAAACGTCATCAGGAACATCTTCAGTCTGTAAAGGAATAATGTCATTTGTGTCCTGACTTTATAGACACCTTGTAGATACAGGTCACAGAAATGTGCATACATTTTAGCAAAAATAAGATCGTATTTTTGTTTACTTTTAATTGATTTTACTTTAAAGACCAGTAAAACATTACAGATCCAGCCAAAGCTCACCTGCCCTTCCCTGCCTTCTCCTTCCCCAGCAAGCTCCTCTGCTGAGAGACACGGGGATCATGTCCAAGCATGTTTTGTGCTCTTAACATACATGTGCAGAGCCTTAAACAAGAAATAGTCTTTGCATGTTAGAAATACTCATAACTGATATACTTACTCTTCATATCACTTCGTAATTTGCCTTTGATAACTTGTTCAAACTGTTTTTTTTTTTTCCTTTTTCTTTTTTACTGACCGGCAACGGGATCGCAACCCTCGGTGTCGCGCCCGCACTGCTCAGCCAGTGAGTGGGAACTGGTCTCCACATGGGATCTGAACCCTCGGCGGGAGCGCCGCCACGCTCCCAAGCGGCGCACTCTCCTGTGCGCCACCGGGCTGGCCCTCAAACTGTTTTTAAGCTTTATCTGTGTTGACTCATAGATGCAGTCCACAGTCTTCTTTTTCCTCCATTTTGTTAATTGCTGTATAGAGCTGCATTCTCAATAAGCCCTCATTTCTCCGTTTTTCTAGTTATATGTGGTTAGGGAGGTCGGTTCCATTTTCTTACCCTTCCAAAGAATGCTGTAATGAATATTTGATTCCACTCAAGCACGTGGAAAGCAGCCTCCAAAATGGGCCCCAGTGACCCCAGCATCTGGTATTCATGCTCTTTTGTAATCCCTTCCCCTTGGGTGTGGACTGGACTCATTAACTTGATTCTAACAAATAGAATACAGCAGAAGGGATGGGATACCACCTCTGACTTGGGTTATTAAAAGACTGGCTTCCATCCTGGGCGTTCTCTTTTGCGGTCTCTTTGATCACCTGCTCTGGAGGAAGCCAGATGCTGTGTCATGAGGCAGCCCTGTGGAGAACCCATGTGGTGAGGGACTGAGGCCTGCCAGCAACCGTGTGCATGAGCTCAGGAGCAGATCTGCACCTCCAGCCCTGTTCCCAGCCGAGCCTTCAGCTGAGACTGCAGCCCTGGACAATAGCCCGACTAGAAACTCCTGAGAGACCTTGAGCCAGAGGCACCCAACTACCCTGCACCCAGATTCCTGACCCAAAGAAACTGTAAGATGATAAACGTTCATTGTTTTAAGCTAAGTTTTGGGGGTAATTTGTTATGCATCAGTAGATAATGAGCACAAACACTCCTTGAGAATTAAAATATCTAGCAGTAGAATTTCTGGATCCTGTGGAATCTCATGCTCAAGGTTCTATTTTTTACTAACTTGATCTCCATGTTTGTGGGGGTTTCACTCCCCTCTACAAGGGTAAATGAGTTCATTTTTCCCCCACCTCTTTATCATTTGCACTGTCAGACTTTAACATTTGAACATTTTGGTGAGTGTAAAACAATATCTCGTGGTTGTTTGAATTTGTGCTTTCCTGAGTTTTAGTGAGATTGAACACCTTTTCAATATATTTATTGTCCTTGCTGATTTCCTCTGCTGTAAATTAATTGCATGCTCATTTCCTTTGCCCAGTTTCCTTTTGGGTGGATTATCTTTTTCTGATTGATTCGAAGATTTTTTTTTTTTATCCTAGAGACTAATCCTTTGTCAGTAGTACTATTTTATACTCTGCTTTTCTTAGTTAACAACATATTGAGAATGCTTTTCTATGCCATTTTATTGGCATTCCATTGTGGAGATGTATAATTCATTTATTTAGCTGGAGATTTAGATTCTTTGCAGTTTTGCATTAGTAGAAACATGGCTGTGTCAGTGAGCTGTTATGCTCCGTAACTAATGATCCTCCAGATCTTAATGGTTTGCAGCAACAGAAGTTTCTTTCCTGCTCAAGTGACATGGTGGCTATGCTTTGCCCCGTGACATCATCCCTCTGGGAGCCAGGCTGACTGACCAGAACCATCTGAGACATTGCTGGTCTCATGGCAGAGGGGAAAAAGATGGTGGAACAACATGATGGTTCTTAAAGCTTCTGCTCAGAAGTAGAAATTGACAGGGGCTGCTGGTCAATTCCCCTCACATTTCATTGGCTGAAACAAACCATCTGGCCAAGCCTGAGGTCAGTGGGTGGGGAGTGTAACTGTCCCCTAGGGAGGGACAGTGAATATTTTGAGTATATACAGCTTCCCACGTGCTGTGATGAACAGTCCCATCTCCCCTGCCCTGGTGTGATTGTGCCTCATCATAAATTCTTAGAAGTAGAAATGCTAGGTTAGGAATATGTGTGCATATTTGTAACATTTTGCTCTTTATTATGTCAGCCAGATTTTAACGGTTTCTGTATGTCTGCTGTGAATTATAAGTAGTTATTAGTCCTGATGACCATTAAAAAAAAATTACTTGGAAATATTAACCCCGCCCCCACCCTACCATGACCATAACAATTTATCTAGCTGGATAGTTTTCAAGTTAATTTCATATTTTGTTTACTTCTCACAGCTGCCCTGTGAGGTTTGGAGTTGCGGGTGTTTCATCCCTGTTCCACAGTCAAGATGCCCGAGGCTCAGAGAGGGTGAGGAATTTGCTCAAGGCTGCACAGCTGGGAATGAGGAGCGGCCTGATCCTGCTCAGTCCTGGGCTCCTCCTGCACTCTGGCTTTTGGAAGCTGTGACCGAGATCTTCCCCAGTCCCTTTGTTCCACCTTTCCCTTCCTGCTCTTGTGCTCCATTTTTAAATGTGCTCGGGTGCTGGTTTCACAGTCCTCTGAGAAGCACTGAGCACAGACCAGTCCTTAGCGAGGGCCATCCGTCAGTGTCCCTGGCGGCACCTCAGAGCCTGTCCTCCAAGGAGGATTTGCCCACAACTGCATCAGCTTAATCCGTATTAAGGTATCGCTGACCATCACTGGACTTGGGAGGGGATTTACTATTTTTAGGAAAAGTCAGGGGAGCATCATAAATCCTGTTAGCCGATAGAATTGAAGAGATGTGGTTGTTTTTTAACAAGGGTGACTTTTTTTTAGAAGTGGCACGTTTAGAAGACCACATATTGTATCATTCCATTTATATAAAATGTCCAGAATAGGCAAAAGTAGACTGGTTTGAGTAATATTTGTTTAAAGTGCTAAAATCTTTGTAAACCTCACAGCAGGGTCCTCAGTACCCTGTAGAAGAACAGATACAAGTATCTGGTCCCTAGACCAGTGGGGAAACTGAGTGAGGGATATAGTCCCTGTGCTTTTTATTTCTCTAGGATTGTGGTGCCAATGCTATCATCTTACAGTGAGGTTGCTCATTTTCTCTCGTCCCATAGCTTACTTGTGTATAAAACCTAAAATTTTCTTCCCTGCATGCTTTGTGTGGTTGCTGTGAGGAACCGGTGAGACCTCATAGAAATGCAGCGTGAACTGTGAATGCATAAAGTGTAAAGTGACACACCCACTAAAGATGTGGAGAAACCAGACCTGCGTGCACTGCTGCTGGACGTGTACAGTGGTGTGGTTGTTTTGTGAAATGGTTTGGCAGTTCCTCAAATGATTAAACACAGAGTTGCCATATGACCCAGCAATTCCACTTCCAAGTATATACCCAAGAAAACATTTTCACACAAAAACTTAAACATAAATGTTCAGAGCAGCATTATTCACAATAGTCAAAAAGTGCAAACAATTCAAATATCCATCAACTGATGAGTAGATTCACAACCTGTGGTATGTCCATGCAGTGGAGTGCTATTCAGCCGTGAAAAGGAGTGAAGTCGTGATACATGCTGCAACGTGCATACACCTCAAAGATATCGTGCCGTGTGATAGAAGCCAGTCACAAAAGACCGCATATTGTATCATTTCATTTAGATGCGCAGTGGAGTGCTATTCAGCCGTGAAAAGGAGTGAAGTCGTGATACATGCTGCAACGTGCATACACCTCAAAGACATCGTGCCGTGTGATAGAAGCCAGTCACAAAAGACCGCATATTGTATCATTTCATTTAGATGAAATATCCAGAATAGGCAACTCAAAACAGACAGAAAATAAATTAGTGATTGCCAGGGATGGGGTGGAGGGATGGGGAGTGCATTAGTCCATTTCTGTGGCTTATAACAAAATACATGGAACTGGGTGATTTATAAAGAAAATAAAATTTATCGCTTACAGTTTATGAGACTGGGAAGTCCAAGGTCCATCTGGTGTTGGCGACAGAAACCCAGGGGTCTCACACTGCAAGATGATGGAAGCAGAGAGAGCAGAGAAGGAGACAGACTTGCCTCTCTGTTCTTTTAAAGCCCTCAGAACCACGTCCCTGACCACCATTTTTAATCCATTCACTACTGCAGGGTCCTACAATCCAATCACCTCTTCAAGGCTCCACCTTTCAATTACATAATAGGATTTCCCGCCCTCTTAACAGTCACAGTGGGGACCAAGTTTCTAATACATAAAACTTGGGGGACACAATTCAAGCTTCAATGAGTTTTGGGGGACATAATTCAGTCCACTACAGGGGGTGACTGCTAAAGGGTACAGGGCTTCTTTCAGGGGTAATGAAAATGTTCTGGAATTACTGATGGTAATTGTACAACCTTGTTAATAAACTAAAAACCACAGAATTGTATACTTTTAAAAAAACAAAAAGCAAATATAAATGGATGATATTTTGACACATTATTGGGAGGCAACTTACAGGAATGGAATGTGAACTTTGAAATCAGACAGGCCTGGATGTTAGTTGTGTGATTTAAAAAAAAACAACAGATTGCTTAATTCTTTGAACCTCATCTCCTTATTTGTAAAGTTGGCCTCATTCCCCCTTTGTAGGGGTGGAGTGAAGCCTCGATGAGAAGGTGTTTGTGTATGGCTCGGCACAGGCAGGTGTTCCTGGGGTGGTGGCTGCAGACTCAGGGGCCACACAGTCTGTGAATGGCAGAGCTGAGATCCAACTGCAAGCTTGGTGCTCTCGAAGTTTTGCGTTTTATACTTTCGCTTCAGATGCCACAGAAGGTTCCTTTTCGATTTATCCTTATCTCTAAGGATTGCTTGAGAGAAAGTCTCCAGCCTGCAGCATCCTGCAGTTTAGCAAAACCCTGCCCCTCCTGCCGGTTCAAATGCCTGGAGCCTTTGCTCCCTTGTTCCTGAGTCCCCGGCCTTTTTACTGCCCTCTGGGTAAGAAAGAGCTCTTAGGATCATGCCGATTTCATTAAATTAACCCTCAGACTTCTTCTCTGGGTTAAATCATCCCACTTTTTTTTTCTCCCTCACAGAACATCTGTTATAAATTCTAGATACTGTGTTGTATGTGTAATAAATTTGAATGTGAAATAAATTACATGTGATGGCCCACTAAGTGAAGCTCCATTTAATGCATCTGGAAGCAGGTTTTCAGTGGAATTATGCTTTAAATTGGCTGTCCTAGGCAATTTTTCTTAAAGCCTAGGCCGACTACCCTAGGGTCTAGATTTATCACAGAAATTGTGGCACAAGCATAACTACAGAGGTGCTGTCTGGCCTTCTTTGTGGTCAGGCTCAGCGGTGACCGCAGGGTGGGGGCTTTTGGGGAAGAGACTGGGGTCTTTAAGCAGAAACTCTCTCTTTGACACATGGAAGCTGCTGAAGGACTTCAGAAACCTAAATGGGAGCTGTTGGTTTTTCTAAAATCAGGGAGTGATTCCATCTCTACTTGGGCTAAGCTGCAAGACCTCCAGAGACACAGGGTGGACAAGGGCAGGGGGAGCAGGTGGTGGCTGGGCCCAGCGCTGCCCCGAGGATGTGACTGTCTTCAAGGCAATACCTTCCTGATTACCCTGGGAGAATTCAAATGTTTTGAAAAGATCCGCAAGTTTGGAGTTTAAGGGGTTCTTTAAAGTTTCACTGCCTGTTTCATTTAGATGAGGAGTTGCTTAAGATGTGAAACAGATTTTTCATTGCTGAGGAATAATCATCGACTTGGCATTGAATGAGCACCAGTCCAGGAGCGGGGCCCTGCCTCGCACACCTCCACGGGGCATGCTGTACTCTCTGCGGAGGCGCCCCTGGAATGCCACTGCCCTGCCTCCTGGGCAAGGCCAGCCAGCCCTGGCTCCTGGATACAGTCATAACAAGACGCAGTCCTTGGCCTCTGAGCTCAGCCTGACTGGGGAGGACATGCATAACTAAGCTCTGGGGAGGAGGTCTCTCCCAGCCTGGGGAGGGTTGGGAGAAGCCTTCCAGGGAGGTGAGCTTGCGCTGGGCTTTTCAGGATGCCAGACTTTTGGCATGGGAGGAAGTTGGGGTGAACGTGTTCCAGGCGTAAGGAACAGCATGTGCGAAGGCACCTGGCTGTAAAGAGCCAGACGTGTTGAAGCCACACGCTAAGCTTCTTCCTGTGGCTCTGGTTTTCTCTCTAGTTGAGTTTTGTTTGGTCACCCAGCCTGACTTCTGGGCAAGGAGAGGCACGATCTGTTCCCAGGCTGGGCCGCCCGCCCTCCAGAAGCTATCCAGAATGTCCTGGCTGACCTTTGAGGATTCTCTTTGTCTGTCTGTCCCGTGGCTGGAATCCAAGGCTGTGGTCTATATGTCGCTGTTTGCATTTCTCTCTACTGTGTCCCCCGCCCTCTTTATGGAGTGCTAAGCCACGCAGCAGAAGCACGGGCTTTGGAGATTGCTGGCCCTGGGTTGGAAGCCTGGTCTGAGTATCCCCCGGCCTGTAGTTGTGAGGACTAAGCTTGATGTGTCCGTAGATGTGGGTGTTGGACTCTAGCTTCTCCCCATGCTCCGTGGCCACTGACCGTTTTCTGTGCTGTAGAGGCAGCTCCGACCACACGCCCCAGTGGGCAGCAGGCTGGTGTCCCCTGGCTTGGATTACGTTGTCACAATATTAAAGTAGCCTCCATGTGGGTTGGTAAACAACACTTGGGCCCCCTCGCTTGGGACTCCAAACCTCCCTGTGACCAAGGTAACTCAGGAAGCTGGCACCTGGGCCACGTGGGTTGTTAAATATTGTGACTGGTCCTCCTGGGTGTCATCTCACCACCTACGCAGTCACACACGTCTTCTCCCTGGGGGGCTAGCCCACTGGGGCAGGCCCACAGGAGGCTGCTGCTTTGTCTTGCGGTTTAAAAAGTCTTGTGTGTCTGTGAGCTGGCAGGCTGCTGAGTGTAACGACTGGGCAGGCTGGCTTTCAGAAGCGGAGAGCAAGACTTTCTCGTAGCTGAAACCAGTGAGCTTCAGCTGAAGTCAGTTTGAAACTGGGGACCTGACTTCCCCGGGAATTCATCTCCGGGGCATTGGACCTCAGACACTGCCGCATCGATCGCCATCGCTGCGGGGTGATTATGTTAGGACTGGCCGCTGATAGGAAGCAGGGACCCATGTGGGATGGGGGGGAAAGGGGGTGAGGGGGAGTGATTTCCTTCCCCTTAATGAAGGTTGGGATTGTGTGTGGCAGAGTTTTAAGACAAGGGAAACATTTGTTCCTTTTCATGTTTCTTTGTACCCCTTTCCCCCTTAGCGTGCCCATCCTGCCAAAGACTTTGTTCTCCCCCAAGACACCACTCCAGCACCCCATGGAAGCCCCCCCTGTTCCCCTAAAACAGACCACACCCAAATTACTTATCCCCTTTTCCTGCTTCTCCAATAAGAAGGCCCATCCTCCAAGTAGAGGTTCTCTTCTAGGGGCAAGATAAATGAAACCTGGTGGTAATTCATACTAGTGTGTGAAAAACTGATAGTGCCATATTGCCACCCCCTACACCCCAGAACTCCCAGGTGGGAGGTGGGGGTTGCATGATGAACCATGAGGCAGACAGGTGAGCAAGCCTAGGCATCTGCCTGAAGACTTCCAAGTAAGCTATTCCTGCTGTTCCCAGGGTCTTCCTTTCTTTTGCTTCTGAACTTGGAGGTTTCTTGAAGTCTGTAGCATTTTCCAGGTGGGCATGGCTTCGGGTGGGACCCCTGGTATATGAATTTGCAGGTTGCCATGCCTTTGACCGCAGACACTGGATTGAGCGTGGCCAGTGCTTGGCCAAATTGATCGGGCTGGAGCTGGACTAAACTAAATTTGAAGACCAGAGACAAACGCATCCTTGCAAAGGGGCTTTTAGATTGGTGGCTAATGACATATAAGGTCTTTCTGCTGTTCTCTTTGGTGGGGATGGCTCAGAGGAGGGGAGAGAGGAGAGAGTAGGGTAGGAAGGGAAGAGAGGGGTCAGCCTGCAGGGCTGAATGCCTGGCCCACAGCTCTTCCCAAGCAAGCAGTTCTGGAGCCCCGCCGCTGTGGCTTCTCGGAGGCCTGCACTGCTCTGGTGATTGAGAACGCTGATGACCCAGTTGTCTAAAGGGTGGCTTCAGACCCAGCAGCACATCGGTGGTCGTGTGGTGCACAAAGCTCTGAGCCTGCTGCTCTCTGACCAGGTTATGGAGCTGTTGAAGGACCAGGGGTGAAGCCTCCTTTATTAAAAACTAAACAAAACATAAAAAAGACAGAACGAGTCAAGCAGATGACGGAGCGTCGTGGTGAACTCATCGACCCCGTGGTTTTGATCTCCGGGGTGGCTCCTGGCTCAGAGGACGAGGGGGACCTGGTCTTTGATGTTCGCTCTCCCAGGACCGTCGCTGCTACAAGCCATCTGTGAAGGGTGTGCGGCGGCTCTGAGCCAAGGATTAATTATGTAATGGAGCCCAGATCCCAGGCCCTGCCTGAGCAGGCCATGCACCAGCAAGGGGGCCTCCGAGTGCCACCAGGTGCTTTAGGATTAGCATAAGGTCCATTTGTCCAGGAAGCATGAACGAGGCACATCTGGTCAGTGGACGTATGCAGCAGAGCTTCTGAAGTCATGCAGTTATTGGCTTTATGGAACTCCAGAATAGCTTCTTGGATGTCACTCAACAGGCCTTGAAATGGAGCCCTGTGCCAAGAAATGAAGAAATGCTATCGGGTTGTCTGTAGCTGCCATTGTACCATCTGGTGGCTCAGAAATATTTTATAATCAAGTGAGAGAGACTGGCTTCTCGCACTGCACACGTACTTTCTCCCCTTTGCCTCCAAGTGTGCACTCTTTCTCGGCTTCTGTGTGTCTCTGGGAAACAGCAGAGAAGCCTTTTCCCAGGTGCGAAGACACCAGCGGGGTGAAATTGGGCATCCTTGGTTAACTCACTGGTAACGTGGAGGTGCTATTCACGGTACTGCCATGTGCCTGTGACTGAGACTAAATGTGAGTGCGTCCTGCTGTGATGCTATTTATTATTGGTCTCGGAATGACTTTTAAAAATGGTATGCTTTAACTTTTTCTGAATGTAGATGTGATACATGTGTGTTCACCATGGAATATTTAGAAAATATAAAAAAGCTAGAAAACAAATTAATAATTTACAACACCCTCTGCCCCCAACAAAGGGGCAACCACTGAGAAGATTTTGCCATGTTTTGGAAGATTTCCTAAGTAGCCTGAGCACATAGATGGTCTGTATATTCCAAATCATGAGGAATAATCATGGGAATAAATGGAAGTGTGAGTCCATGGGCATGTCTGAGTGTGTGTGCGTGCGTGTGTGCATGTGTGTGTGTGCAATGCCGTGGGGGCCTCAGACCTCCCTTGGTCAGAGCAGGGGCTGTGATGGGGCTTTCCAGGAAGGGCTCTCACCCGGCTGCATTCGTGCCCTTCTTTGAGAGGAGAGCAAGGGGAGGAAGTCAGGAACAGTGGCTGGTGACATGGGGTAGGTCGGGGCCATGGGGGCCTCCCTGTCATTCTTTCTCAGCAGCGCTGTAGACGAGGTGGCCCAGCCACAGCAGAGAGTAGACCAGGAGGCTGTGGGGGTGCGGTGGGAGAAAGTCTCATCCAGGATCAGGAGGAGGTGGAAGGAGACAGACCCAGCTCACCAGTGACCCCATCACAGCCCAAATGCCTGGTTCAGGATAGGCCTTTGGAGTTTCAGGGGAAGTGCTTGCTTGTCCCCAAATATGAGCTCTGGTGGCCACATCCCCATCCCTTTGTGGCTTTTTTCTTCTTTGAATGGGGAGGCAGTTCTGTCTTCTAGAAACATTTAAATAAAGCAAACCTCCAGGTGTTCATGTCACGAGCCAGTAGGGTGCAAATGATCCATCAAGAGTGACCATCTACTTGGGATAACTGGTCAACCAAGCTGAGACCCACAGACCCTGGGACTGGGATTTAGTTACGTGACTATGTGCAGGGAGCGTGCTTAGAGTGGCAGGCGCTGACATTGCCAAGCAGAACTTCCACATGAGAGTATAAAAACGAGAACATGATAGTTTCTCACTGCCCCCCCTTTCCTTTTCCACATCCGCTGTAACCCTCCAACACCCCCTCCCCAACGCGATGGACACGTGTCTCTCACCCCCGTCCCTTCCCCTTCTCCCTCCCTCCCTCTGACTGGGGTCAGGGCCACTCTTGAAGACCTTAGAATGCAAACATTTGTTCTCTCCCTCTCCACCCCCGCCCCACCCAAACTAGTTTCTAAGGGATTCATATTTGCTTGCAGAGTGGCACGAACTGTTTTCATCCTCAAAGGAACAGAGTGCTCATAGATAAGCTGAGTATGGCATTACCGGAATTCACTTTTAGAAGTCTCTAGAATGCCCCATGTCCCTCACTTCAGGTGCTGGCTGGTGGTAATAGTTGTTTCTATGAGTTTGGCCTGGCATGCAGGTCAGCCTCAACGAGAGGGGACATGTCTGCCACCCTGGGCTCTGGGACCCCTGCTGCAGGCGCCTGTTTTTTAGAACGACGTGCTCATTTGTTCATTGGTCTGGCTATTCGGCTATCCAGCCCACCTGTCCCGGGCACCTTCCCCACACCAGGCAGAGCCCTGTCCTGGAATCATGTGGTGGGGGGACGGGGGAGACAACCTGGTAAAGCTTCCTCCAGAGCTGGTGGCTGACTTGGATCAAAATGGTTTCATGATAGTGTAAAATATATCTTCTATCGCCTGATAATGGTTGTTACCCCCAAGCTCCAGCCCCAGGTGTGGACCAAGGTGGGGGGAGGAAACAGGTTTAAAATGGGGATACCTCCTACTCTTCATTTGGAAGTGCCTCTTGCCACCCTGGGGCTCCAGGATCTGAAGTGGGGGTGTCAGTCCCAAGCAGCCACACCCTGCTTCTCCTTTAGGCGCAGCTCAGGCTCTTTGGGTCCTTCTGCCTGTCCTTTTCCTCTCCAGATTTAAGCACACCTTGACTCTTTTGTCTTTCCATGGCACTGTGGCTTTTGATTCCGTGTCTGGGGGAGGTTGGGATTGCCCGAGGCCTCCTTTGTGTCACCGGGTTCCACTGTGGTGCCTGGCACAGAGCATGGGCTGGACTGATGTAACGTTCAGCTCCCCAGACCCTTCATTTCTGAGTCCTCATTGATTCAGACAGGGTCAAGTTTAGCAAACTGTATTCCAAATGTATGGAAAAGTAATTATGAGAGTGGGAGAGGGGAGGGGTGGGGTGGGACCATCTTGTGGTTTACAGGAGAAGGACCAGTGTCGTGATAAGACATTCTTAAGCTTGTATTCATTTGTGCTTTCATTTAGTTATTAGACACCTACTGTAAGCCTAGCATGGTCCTGAGGATGTAAAAGCAAGATCAAGTTCAGTGGAGCAGGAATTAGGGAGAAGTAAAACAGACCTCTTAATCCACTTATTTTTTACACATCAGAGCAGTAACATTGTGTTTCCTTAAAAACACTCTGGATTCTGGTCTTCTCCCAGGAAATCCAGATTTGCGTGGTGTGATGTTACTCGAACCCATTTGGTTCAGCAGCCTGACCTTATTTCCAAAAGCATGTCTGCCCCTCGAAGCACCCAGTGGCTGAACCAAAGAGCTCAGTAAAGCTGCCTGTTGTGAATATCAACCAAATGAAGGCCTCTGTCTCAATGTTTTCTTAACTCTTGGTGAAAGCAGCCACATGCTTGAGTCCTGATTATTTTGTTGTTTTATGCTGTTCCCTTTGCACATTTCCTAGTGATTTACCTTTGTGGCATTGGGGCACTTTCTTGGCTCCAGTACCAAGGCTGGCCAGGGTAGTGCGTCATTGCTGAACCTCTTCCTATTGTTAACAGGCAGCAATGGAATCTGAATCTTAAAAAAAAGAAATTTTATTATACTTTTTCTCTACTGTAAAAGTTATGTGTACCCAATAGAATATCTTGAAAATACTAAGTGGTGAAAAGGAGACAGAAAAACTTTTTTGGCACACCTGCCCAGGTAACCACTGTTATACTGAATGTTCAGAAGCTCTCTTTTCCAGAGCCATCGGCCCTGGCAGGGAATTGAACTTGGTAATCGAAAAAGATTATTAGAGAGGGCCTCATAAAAATGATATAGACATAGTGGGTATTTTATTTTGACATAAAACATTTCATTTTAATATAAGACATGCCCTTATGCCCCCCCCCCCCTTGATTTAGGACAAGACCTTTCTTGGATTATGGGTCCACTGGATAATGTTTTGTATTACCTTTTTTGCTTTATCCACACCTTTAATGCATTTTCTGACATTCTTAGTTTCTGTTTCTATCAAGTGAAGTAGGAGCTAAGGGCCAAATACTTGCAGATTTTCATACACTTCTGATGTTTTACGGTTATTTTGTACATGCCTAATCGAATAGCCATCTTCTCAAAACATTCAACTCTGTTTCTTAAAAACAACTCCTTTTATCTCTTATGGTCTTGTATATATGTATGTATGTATATATATATATATATATATATAGAAGATCCTAAGGAATCCACTAAAAAAAAACTGTTAGAGCTAATAGATAGGTTTAGCAGGGTTGTGGTATATAAGACCAACATAGAAAAATATGGAGCCTTATAATCCCAGGGTCATGGGTTCGGATCCCTGTACTGTCCAGCCACCAAAAACCAAAAACAGAAACAAAAACAAAAAAACTCCCAAAAACAAAAACAGAAAAGTGAATTGCATTTCTATATACTTGTCATGAACAATCTGAAATTGAAATTAAGAAAACAATTCCATTTACACTAACATAGAAAAGAATAAAATGCTTAGGAATAAATTGAACAAGAGAAGTGCAAGACATATATTCTGAAAACTCCAAAATATTTTTGAAAGAAATTAAAGAAGATATAAATAAATGGAAAGACATGTTTATGGATCAGCAGACTTAATATTGTTAAGATGGAATTGCTCCCAAATTAATATACAGATTCACGTAATCCCTATGAAAATCCAGCTGGTTTCTTTGCAGAAATTGACAAGCTGATTCTAAAACTCATGTGGAAACTCAACAGACCCAGAATAGTCAAAACACTCTTGAAAAAGAAGAACTAAGTAGGAAGATTCATACTTCCTGATTTCGAAACTTTCTACAAAGCAACAGTGATCAAGACAGTGTAATACTGGCATACATATAGATGTGCAGGTCAGTGGAACAGAACTGAGTCCAGAAATAAACCTTCACATTGACGGTCAATTGATTTTCAAAGATAGCAAATAATTCAATAGGCACAACTAAATAGTTACATGTAAAAGAATGAAGTTGGGGCCGAGCCCGTGGCACACTTGGGAGAGTGCAGCGCTGGGAGTGCAGCAGCGCTCCCGCTGCGGGTTTGGATCCTATATAGGGATGACCGGTGCGCTCACAGCGCTCACTGGCTGAGTGCGGTGCGGCCGGTCTCAAAAAGGACAAAAAAATAAATAAATAAATAAATAAAATTAAAAAAAAAAAAGAATGAAGTTGGGCTCCTCCCTCATACTATAAAAAAAATTAACTCAAAATGGATCAAAAATCTAAACATAAGAGCTAAAACTGTAAAACTCTTAGAAGAAAACTACATGTAACCCTTCTTGACTTTGAGTTAGGCAATAGTTTCTTAAAAATAACACCAAAGCACAAACAACCAAAGAAAAAACAGATAAATTGTACTTTATCAAAATTTAAAACTTTGTGCTTAAAGGACACCAGCCAGAAAGTGAAAAGACAGCCCACAGAGTAGGGGAAAATATTTGCAAATTGAATATGTTCTTGACTTGTATCTAGGATCTATAAACAACTCTTATAACTCAATAATAAAAGATGACCCAATTAAAAAACAGGCAAAGGACTTGAATAGACATTACTCCAAAGAAGATATACAAGTGGCTGATAGCACAAGAAAAGATGCTCAACATCATTAGTCGTGAGGGAAATGCACATCAAAACCACAAGACTCTTGCTCAGCCCATTCTCACCATGTGATACCCTTTATCTCCGCCCTCACCTGATGTGGTCCCTGGATCTTGGAGTTCCCAGCCTCTGAAACTGTAAGAAATAAATTCTACTTCTTAGGCGCTGGCTGGTTAGCTCACTTGGTAGTGTGTGGTGCTGATACCACTAAGGTCAAGGGTTCAGATCCCCATACTGACCAGCCACCCCCGCAAAAATAAAAAAGTAATTCTACTACTTTATATATATATATATATATTTTTTTTTCCCTTTTTTGTCTTTTTTACTGACCGGTAACGGGATCGCAACCCTCGGTGTCGCGCCCACACCGGGGACTGGCAACGGCCTCGCAACCCTCGGTGTTGCACCCGCACCGCGCTCAGCCAGTGAGCGGGAACCAGTCTCCACATGGGATCCGAACCCTCGGCGGGAGTGCCGCCGCGCTCCCAAGCGGCACACTCTCCAGTGCACCACCGGGCCGGCCCTTTTTTTTCTTTTTTAAACTTGTTGATGTATGTTGTGTTTATTTTTTCTATGGGCTTGTGTCTTTGATCAGGTCTGGAAATTCTTACCCATTAGCTTTCCAAATATTCCTTCTCCCTTATTCTCTCTATTTCTGTTATAAGCAACAGAAACAGACTAATTCAGAAAATTAGTAATGAGAAGTGGAGTGTTGCTTATAACGAATACTGAAAATGTGGAAGCAGCTTTGGAACTGGGTAATGGGCAGAGGCTGGGAGAACTTGGAGGAGAGTCTAGGAAAAGCTTAGATTCTGGTGAGGGCTTAGAGAAAAAGAAGACCAGGAAAAGCTTGGAACTTCTTAGAGGCTGGTTAATTGGTGATGGCCAAAGAAAAAGAAGAGAAAAGAAAAAAACAACCCACAGTGACTTACTACTTCACACCCACTAAGATTGCTAGAATCAAAAAGTCAAGATAAATACAAGTATAGGGGAGGATATTGAGAAATTGGAGCCCTCATGCGCTGTTGGTAGAAATGAAAGTGGTGCAGACGCTTCGGAAAACAGTTTGGCAGTTCCTCAAGAGTTTAAATATGGAGTTGCCATATGACCTAGCAGGGCCACTCTTAGGCATACCCCCAAGGGAAGTAAAAACTGATGTCCACACAAAAACTTGTACATAAACGTTTATAGCAACTTTATCTATAATAGCCAAAAGTTGGAAATGACTGAAGTGTCATCAACTGATTAATGGACAAACAAAATGTGTCCTATCCATACAACGGAATATTATTTGGCAGTAAAAAGGGGTGAAGTGTGGATTCTCTACAACATGGGCCAACCTTGAAAACAAGACGCTGAGTGAGTGTCGTGAGTCACAGAAGACCAAGTAGTGTGTGATTCCATTTATATGAAATCTTCAGAATAGGCAAATCTGTAGAAACAAAATAGATTAATGGTCACCTAGGGCTGGGGCTGGGGGTTTGGGGAGAAATAGGGAGTGACTGCTAGTGGGGATAGGGTTTCTGTTGGGGAAGATAAAAATGTTCTACAATTAATTATGATGGTTGCACAACTCTGTGTCACCGCTGAGTTATACACTTTAAATATGTAAATTGTATGGTATGTGAATTATATCTCAGTAAAGCTATTATTATTTTTAAAAACCCAATAGCTTCGGAACAAGGAGCAACGCTTCCTATCCACATCCCCCCTCCCCTCTCCCCGTGTGAAAGTTCTAGTAGAAGGAGGTTCTTTCTACACTGCCTTCCTGTCCACCTGCCGGGGACCTTCTGTTTTCCCCCCTTTCCATCCCTTGTAGTCCTTCTCAGGATGTAGAAGCTACCTCGATCCCCACCCACACATGGCTATGACTTTTCCATTCTAGTTTTAAATCTCTTTCTCTGTCTTAATGGGCTGATTTCCCAGTAGGGCTTGCGTCTGGACCTAAATGAATTATCCTGGACACAGTCGACTTCACCCCACAACTGTTACATCAGCAGTGGCCATGCAGGCTGGGGTGAGGTCCAGGCCTGTCCCTTCCTCTGCAGCCCTTTGGGGACATCTGGGATCTGGTTGGTTGGTGGACTGCACTCTCCTCTTCATGGGTGTCAGCACCAGGGAGTCAGGACAGCCCAGCAACCAGAGAGAGCTGGGCAGGAAGCTCAGGACCGGGTGCACTCCCAGCAGGAGCGACCTCGGGAGTCTTTCTCAGTTCTGCCCAGGCCTTCTGACCAGCTATAGACCATTCCAGCCCTCTACACCCTCTGTAACAAAATGAAAGGAATCTTCTAGTCTTTCAGGCCAACTAGTGTGCTCTTTAAAAGTGGGTACCATTCCTGGCATTAAAAAAATTTTTGGAGAAGGCTGGATACTTATTACTTTTTGATTTGCACTGGTCACTGAAAAAGACTCTTCATGAAAATTATGTTTTGTCAGTTCTGCAGAGAAAGGGTGGTTGCATTTTTGGTTGACTGGGTCAAGCCAAGGGCACAACTAATCCCCTGTGCCCTGGGGTGAAAGGCAGACAATGAGGAGACAGTTCTCATCCTTGCTGTTGATTTGCTGGGAGATCTTGGAAAGGCTGCTCTGCTTTCTGCACCTCAGTTTCCTCATCTGTCAAATGGGAAGTGTTTTTGTCCTGCTGGCCCCACACATTTGTCTGAAAACTAACAAAGACCTGTGCAAGTGTGTTGAGCATGGAACCTACTGTTATTCTTTTATAATACCTAGCACATTTTAACAAGAAAGAATATAATCTCAGAAGAAAGATGGTCCTCTATATGAACGCCTTTAATGGTAGAGAAACTTCGACCCTGTCCTCTTTTTGCAGTGGTCCAGCAGCTCTCGCGCAACAGGCAGAGTTGAATGGTTGGGTAGTTGGGACAGACCCTATGGCCTGCGAAGCCCAAAATATTTACTCTCTGTCTCTTTACAGAAGTCTGCTGGCCCCTGGTGTAGAACACGGGGTGCTGGAATCCGCAGCGGGAGGGACTTTTGGAGAGGGTTTCTGATCTAAGTCCCCACCCTTGGATCCTGTCTAGTATAGTTGTGTGAAGTGATCTCTCATCTGCTCTGGGCTTGCGTTCCCCCAGCGCCGGGATGCTCGCCCCCCGCAAGGCGGTGCGTTCCCGCACTGCGTGGTTCTGTTACTCAGTGCACTTTGCAGACCTTCCTTTTCAACCCTTGCAGGCCGAGAGGGAGTCTGCTGCCCCTTTGCTGGGAACAGCCCTCGGCCGTGCGATCATTCCCTCTTCCTTTCTGTGTCAGGCATTGAGAGGCCTCCTGAGAGCCTCCCAGGGCCTGCGCTCTCCTCTTAACTATAAGGGGACACTTCACGGTTCACTTGAACAGAATCTCCAATCTCTTCTGGGAAATTCTGGGCTGAAACTGAGGCCAACCTGGCCATTTGAAGGGCATAGTCAAGGTCAGCTACCCTCCAGCTTTACCTGCCAGGGTGTCCTGGAGGGATCATTGTTCTTTTACAGAGGAGTAAACTGAGGCTCCCGGGGCTCATTGTACCACGGAGGCCGAGGCGTCAGGACCCCAAGCCAAGTCTCTTGACCACGAATGTCATGTTCTTTCCATTGTCCCACACTGCAAGGCAGGGATGGGAGTTTTAATGACTCAAAAACTGCTTATTGCTTCTTTCTGGGTTCTCGCATGGGCTTCAACAATGGAGAATATGGGTGGGGGCTTATGGTACAAGTGTCCCAGATTTTCTGAGAGCATCTGATCCTAAAACACGCAGTTCCATGGGCCAACTTTGTGTTCGGACTTCTGGGATGACTTTTGCTTTGCAAACTCCGGTCACCTCCTCATTGGTCCTTCAGTTCAGCCAGCCCACTGAACACCCGCTGAGTGCCAGGTGCTGCAGTGGTGCTGCAGAGTGACAGTGAGGAGGACAACACCTGTGCCCGGGGGCTCACAGACCAGCAGAGGACGGGAAGCACAGTCAGCATGTGCACCGAGTCTTAAAGGCCTGAGGGAACGACAGGCGGGATCTTCCTGGGGCAGGCACCAGCGGCAAAGAGAGGGGACATTTGAATCGGGCATTGAAGGTTGCATAGGAGTTTGCCAGGACAGGCCACACTGTGAACTGGTCACTGAAAAGTAAGTGAGGAGCCATAATGGGGTTTAGTAATGACAGCTTTTCTCGGAGACTACCCTATGCTTTGTTGGCTTGTGTGGTGACCCTAGGAGTGGCTGGAAAATTCAAGGACTGTCTGACCTTTGTTCTTCTCACTGCCCAGGGCTCAAGGAGACTGAGCAGCTCATTCACAAGGGCATTTGAAGATTAAACTCCACAGACATGGACACAGTTTTTCTAACCAGATAAAGAATGGCCTTATTAATGGCCTTGTAAGGGGCCCATGGGCATTGCTTGGAGGGTCTCAGAAACTGTTGCCTGTGTTATTTGGAGGTGGGAGCCCCAGCTGAGGAGATGTCACGGTGACAGCATTGGACACAGTCGTGGAGAATGTGTTGTCTTCCCCGGGAATGTTAGTCATGCCACAGTCATTTACCTCCGGAATTGCACAGAGGCAGTGGGATGGTATCGATCTGTGGGCCTTTTGGCAAAATGTACTTGTTCATAACTGGTGAGAGAACTGGCCTGGAGACATTGCACGTGAAGCTGGACTGCGTGGCCACAGATTGGGTCCTGCTCTGCTCCCTGGATGCGGGGATGGGGGCACGGCAGAGAGACACACACAGAGTGCAAGGGAGAAACAGAGAGCGAGAAGGGGACAGACAGACAGACAGAGAGGAGGCCGTGCCATTGCATTCCCTCCCACACTTGGCCTTTTTCTACCCTTGGTGCGTAAGAGTTTCGGGTCAGGCCACCTGGGCTCTGTCCTCTGAGCAGCTGTGAGACTTGTGTTTCCCACATCCCAGGTGTGGACGGGGCCAGCTCTCCCCCTACCCGAGGGGAGCCAGGCCGGGGGAGGCCGCCCTCGGCTGACTTCTCTCTGCTCAGCACAGGATCCTTCCTGCACGGGACTCCCCGGGCCATCCAGGGCTGCCAGGGTCTGAAAAATGCAGGGTCCAGGACTGAAAGACCCCAGGCCATTTTCAGCTTTGACATTCTAAGGTTCTGCGAGACTCAGAAGTGTGGTTTCCACTCTCTGGCAGAGTTTGTTAAGCCATATGTGGTGAATAGTCCCTTCCCTCCTTCTTCTTTTGTGGAAGAAAACACACCTCATGCTCCTGCTCGGGACACACGGCCATCCAGGTGCTAACCAGCGATGAGAGGGTCAATACTCGTAATTGCCAACACCTGTAAAATGCTCACTTTGTGCCAGGCCCTTCTTAAACTGGTTTATTTGTTCCTTCATTCATTTATTCATTCACTCGTTCATTTGCTCTTCTGTTTCTAGCAACGATCCTATGAGGCAGGTATTATCTCTGTTGTACGCGTAACTGGTGCCCAGCAAGCTTAGGCAACCTGCTTAGGGACACACAGCTTCCAAGCCTCAGGCCCGCCTGGAGGGGGAGACAGGATAAGTCGATAGTGAATCACGATCCCAATGCGAAAGTGTTTAGGGCCCTAAGGGGGTCAGCCTCTTAGTGCCAAAGGAGTCCCCGGTGGAGACCCCTTTGGCTTGGGGGATCAGGAGAGGTGGTTTGAGCTGGGTCTTGGAGGCCAGGCTGAGGAAACAGTAAGACAAAAAGCTCGAGATAGGAATCAGGGTGGAGCGGGGGTGTGCACGGAGGGTGGGAGGGAGGACAGACAGTGGCACGCACACTGTCCCCTCCTTCCTGCAGCCACTCGGGAGGCACTGTTTCCCTGAATTACAGGAACGGACCCTGAGGCTCAGGAAGTTTCAGTAACTGGTCCAAGGCATCCAGGTAGGATTTGGAGCCTGGTCTGCCTGGCGGCTCCATAGCTCAGCCCTGAGCTCCACATACCACACCACCTTGGAGCTTGGCCAACAGGAAATAGCATCCCCCGAAGCCAGAGAGGCAGAGGTACTGAGAAGCCCTCACCTGTGTGGGGCCCTGCCAGCCCACCTCCCCCAGGTCTGGCTCCTGCCCTGGGCTTCTGTGCATTCTCCCTGCAGTCTCTCCGCTGCCTGACCGCATCGGGGGCTCGCACCTTCACTGACCACCCATCCCCCAAATCCTAGCTGCATATGGCATCTGTGCAGTGTGTTAAAACGTGATGTTCTCCACCTGTGGCACCAGAATCTCCTGCTGCTACTAAGTGCCTATGCCATTCATTCCAGGAACAGCCTCCTTTATGAAAGGTGAAGGATGGCCAAGTGGGAAGGGACAGGTGTGCAGTCCTCACAAGCCAGGCCAGCCAGTGGCAGGGGACGGCCCATGGCGAAGTTCACAAGCCCCTGGCCCAGTCCAGGTCGTCAACTATTTAGGATTTCGTTCTGTCGTCTACATGCATTTTCCTTATTATTTTGCAATGTTTCCTTATCTTACTTCTCATCTGCAGTGTGAGCTGTGTGACGTGAAGCCCGTGTCTGTACCTTCTGTGGTACTGATGTGGGCTGGGAAGGCTGCGACAGGGGCCGATAAACCATCCAGTTGGATGCTGAGGGACTGGACCCTGCGGGGCTCGGCGCTGGCAGACTTCTGCCTTGGTTGGTTTCAGACCACCACTGTGACGGTGTTTCCTCCAAGGAGTGTACCAGAAAGCAGAAATGCGTCTCTCATCTTGATTAGATCTCTCTAAATAGAGATCCAGCATAAATCCGGGATGTTCTTTTAAACATCACAACCTTTCCTCCCCACGAGGTGTTTGCAGAATAATGTTATTTTCTCCTGTTGTTTTCTCCTCCTGCAGTTTAGAGAAGAAAATCAAGAAATCATGTTTTTCCTCACTACATAATCCTATCCCCAACTGTAATAACAACAAAACTGTCTTCCTATTATGAAATAGCAGCAACTTCTGTAGGCAGAAAAAAAGTGTGTTGTTCCAGGGGAGAGAAACATGTTAAGGAGCACCTGGGAGGTGGGAGGGGAGAGGGGCCACACCTGGCCTCCCCCTGAGGTCCACCTTCCCCCAGGGGTCCCCCAAGGATCCTCCTTGAGTGGTAGCACCAGCCCAAAGGTGCTAAGCCCCAGCCCTGCCTGAAGGCTTCCGTTCAAGTTCACACGCAGCCACACCTTTCAGTCGCTTTCTCGTGTAGCAGCTCTGGTTAAAGGGGTCTTTCTCCTGTGTCACGAGGAATTGCTGGAAAAAGGAAGAATGTTTAGCTCGTTTCTGGCTAAAAACGCAGCTCTGATTGCTCAGTGATTCTGGTTCCACTTTAATAAATGGAGGATAGATGCTCAGTAATAGCAGGTTGTGGAGACAGCTGGGTCAAGCCGTTTTTTAATCGAAAGTATGAGGAGGGAAACAAGAATAAATCAGGAGGGCAACCATCTGAGAAGCATTTTCTACTCTCAGAAATTTCAAGCATCGTGGATGAGATGCAGGCTGGCCAGGTGAGGGTGGAGGTCACCCACGGCTGGCAGGAGTTGGTGGCTCCTGTCACCTGGTTCTTCTCACCTCTGTCTTCCCTTGTAGTTCCTGCAGGCGAGAGAGTCCAAAGCAGAGTTTAAGAAGATCGCAGTGTCTTTGATCCCAGAGGAATGTCCCTTTAGGCCCTAGTGCTCACTGCCCGTGTGACAGTGGTGAGGTCAGAGGCCGAGCGTGGGCCCAGGCAGAACATTTCTCCCCACTCTGCCCCTTGGGAGCCCATTNACCCCGCATGTGCAGACCTCGCATGTGCAGGCCTCGCATCTGCAGACCTCGCATCTGCAGCCCCGCGCTCCCCGGCAGCAGGGCCAGTCTCATTCACAGGTCTGTAGATCATAGAGGCACACAGCATGCCCCTGTGCAGAGAAGGCTCTGCCGCCTTCCCGCGGCTTGCCAGCCTCTGACTCTGCCTTTTCCCTCCTTCCTTGTCACCCACTGGGTTTGGTAGGTGGGCTGAGCAGCACCACCATCCGTCTATCCATTCATTCATTCGTTCTTCATCCAGCATCTCACCAGGTACTGCAGTGAGCTGTTGGATACTACCAGGGGCTCCTAGTCCAGCAGGCAGTCCGACCCCGGAGAGGGCTTTGCTGGAGGAAGAACAGGGGCTGGGCGAAGGGCAGCCTCGGTCCCCTGGGGTGGAGGGTGTCTTTGTGACTCTGCCAGCTGGGGAAGAGTGCAGTGGGCAGGGAAGGGAATTCCAGGCACGAGGCACAGGAAGCCTCATCCAAGGGACTGAGACGTTTCCTGGAATCCCAGTAGGGGTGGGCTGAAGGCCTGAGAGATGATCTGATGCTCTGTTTTATGAGACTCTTCCACAAAGTTAATGAGCATCAAGTAGGAAAGACTGAAAAATGCAAAGTGAACCAATAAAACTGAATCTTGTCAGAATTTCCTTTGGAAAAAAAATCCAGTGTGACAGGAAACCAACCAAACCCTGTAGACTTTCCAGAATAGTCACTTGGGATCCTCTCCTCCCCTCCCCTCCCCTCCCCTCCCCT